>NC_142798.1:14811151-14964813 GCF_049724085.1 Artemia sp. Qi Xiang Cuo | reverse complement strand
AAATTCTAGTTATTTTGGGTAAATTTTGGGTATTTGGTATTTAGGTAATTTGGGTATTAAAATTTTGGGTATTTGGGTAATTTTGGGTAAACAAACATCCTTTTCCTTACTTTCTCTTCAAGTTCCTTATGGTTTTTAGGTTAGAAAGTTAGGGTTTCAGTTACGGATTCAGTTTGAGGGGTTTCTGTTTTTAGATGAAATGAAATCTCGGCTTTTTATAGATATTAAGTTCTTCTTTTAAACTTCTCCGTAAAACAAGTTTTCCAAGGAAAAACAAAGAACTTCAAGGAGCATTAAAATTCCTATAGTTTAGGATATCTTAAATGGAGATGAAGAAAAGCTCTTTTTTGACTAACGGAATTATTTTCATATCTAAGAACGTAGCATTAGATAACAACGTTGTACTTTCACTTCCATCTTAGTGGGAAGTACAGTGTTGCTAACTCTATGAAATAAATTATACCAGTTTTCCGACAGAAGTTGCACCACAAATTATCAATTTGTGCTATATGAACAGCAGGATAAAAATTTGCACAACAAGAAGCAGATTTTTGATAAACTAAAACTTGAACAAGTATTCAAGTAAGACAGAAACAAATAAAACCAAAATAGACTTTAGAATTTGTAGTGCCCAAAAATTGCAAATGTACCCCACTGTACCAGGACCTCCAAAATGGGCCAAAATGGTACGATTGTACCAGGTTGGCAACGCCGGTGAAGTTTCTTAATTAATAACTACGCTTTTGACCTACTGCTATGTTTGCATATTGAAGTGACTCTGCCGTTTCTCTTTGTTTATCAAACTAATATCTGGTATTTTTCCTATGAATATATTTGTTCATATTGTAGGAATATATATTTGAGGAATTTATTTGTTAGTGGTGGATCCAGAAATACAGATGGGGCGGACATCTCCTCGTCTAGAACACTCAGCATTTTAATGTTTTGATTACTTTTTTTTTGCTCGAAATATCTATAACAACATATCCTGTTTCTGTTGACATTATGCATTTTTACCACAAAAGGTGTCTTTTTTTGCCAGGTATGATTGAACCAATGGTTGTAGAATATCAGGAGAAAGTTCAATCGAGAGGAGTTTTGAAGTTATAGTGTTGGAGGTTTTTTAATAGCAAAAGAGATTGTGCCACAACATTCTTGATTTCTGCCGAGGGGAGGGGAGGGTACCCGGAGTCTCAGAAGTTGTAGTGGCAAACTCTACAAGAGGTCAGCTCAGTGTTTAATTCCTAATCTCTGTTCGTTCTGAGAAATATATTTATAGTGACGACACAATAACGACGTTGTGTGGGAGATAGCTCCACTCTTATTTCGGAAACGGTAGGTTTAATGGAAATCGATAGTTTTAGTAAATCGAAACAATTTTTAAAAATAGTTGAACTTCGACGCAAAAAGGTGGAAACTGGGAGGGGGAGGGCTGCAAGGAATATGATCCTGAAAAAGGATAATTTAGAAAAAATAGCTTTGAAATGAAAGTAAAGAGGAAAATCTAGCTCCGACAATGTTAAGCCGAGCTGGACTCAATCTGTGTACGGCATTACTGTATTCCTCTTGGAATTCTCCATGACTACCTCAGATTTCGTTGGGTTATGACTCAGTAAAGTTAAAGAAAACGCTGAAGAAACGGCTCTAGATTTTTCAGACAAACTGGTGGTTCTGTCCGCCACTTCATGGCCCTTCAGCCAGGAAGTGCAATGGGGGGCTATGGTCCAGCCATCCCGTGCTTTCGCTCACCCTTTCTGTTGACCTTCTCCAGATAGCAATTAAAACTTGAGTTGGCTCTGGCTGAGCTTACACAGTCACACCAATGACTACAGTATGACTAAGATAGTTTGGGCTTAACACAAATCAACCGTATAACTATTGGTATATTATCCTACTGACCTTATTTGTTTTTTAGGGCTGTTGAAGTATTGGAAAAGGGCTTAGAAGCAGTACCATTTTCTACTGATCTTTGGCTTAGTCTGGTTACCCTCACTGGTGAAATTTATAAGGGAACAGAAGAAAAAGATGAGTTTATGCGATGGTAAATTTTTAACTCAAAATTCTTAATTTTGTTATGTTAATGTATGTATTTTGCGAGAGATTCTCTTGTCCAGGCAAAATTGATTTTTTTTTTCTGAATAAATCTGTTCTCATCAATTGATATCGGAAAGTATTCTAATTTATCTCTGTCATTCCAAAGACCTTAAAATCATAATGTTTAGATATTTGTTAATACCATAAGTGGTAAGCTTGCGCTAGCCATGTTACAAGCTTAATGTGTTATAAATGCGTATACATTTATTTCATCAATTAAAAAATTGACCAGATGTCCATGCATAGGTTCTAGAAATAGTGCAGTACTATTTTTAAATTCTCAGTGTATCTGCAGATTAAAGAATATTTTGAAAATTTTTTGAACTGATCTTTCTTTATAAGACATTAGCTTACCCGTCGTGCGTTGCTGTGCTCTCAAAACAAAGTTATTTCAAGGAAAATTCCTCTCGGAAAATTTTCCTGTGAAAAATTTTCCCATGTGAAAACTTCCTCTCCATGGGAGTTCTGCCCTTGAAAATTCTCTCCTGCGGAAAGTTCCTCCGTTTAACACAACGATTTTCTGAATCAACAACTCTCTTAATGTTTTCGCCTTAAGTGAAATAAGAGACATATTATTTACAATATCTGGAAATTCAATTAACGGGTTAGCTAATTGCAAATTCTATCATACAACACACTTCTTGGTTGTAAAATTGTTTTTTCAATATTTTCTCTGAATTTGGTATTCAAAAGTTTCGTTAATTTAGCATTCAACTTCAACATAACAGTTTTTAAAATTAAAATACTATCGTTATTTTAAACGTTGGGAAAATCTTCCCTTGGTGAATTATTGGGGGGAAATTTTTGCGAGGGAGGGGGGAATTCCAAGAGAGGACTTTCCACATTAAAGTGAATTTGATTTGCATATCTTTTTCCGACTATGTGTACATGTAATCAAAATAAATTAATTATTTATTTTGATTACATGTGCAAAGTGTTATGTTGAAGGCCAAATTAACGAAGCATTTAAATACCAAATTCAAAGAATTTATTGAAACAAACTATTTTATAATTCGGAAGCACGTTGCATGATAGAATCACAATTAGCTAACCCGCTAATTGAATTTCCAAAAACTGAATAATATGATCGAAAGAGATTGTCAATAATTCATGTTGAAGGTTCTCGGCATGAAAATATTAAGAGGGCATTGGGTGGGGGGGGGGGGGGCGGCAAAAGGTCGAAAATGATTTATACCCAGACTTTTGCAAGACTGTTCTCAATAACTTCTTAAAATTTTTGGCGATTAAATGTGTAGTGATGCACACTGGACAGAAACATACGCACACATTTAATTTTATAAGTAGATATTAAATTTTGTTATTGCTTGCTGTGATGGAAAATAATATCCTAATTTGCTTACAACTTCTAATGATAAGAATACTGGGGGAAATGACACAAACTAATTCGCAGATGGCTTTAATCCTTCCTAAATTGACAGTGTGAACCCACCCTCAAGTATTCCGGTGAAGTCATACTTGATCACACTGAACTGATAAGTGATATATTTTAGGCGTTATGAGCAGGCAATCGCTGCATCTGGAAGCATTTTTACAGCAGATAGCTTGTGGGAATCTTACATCAACTGGGAAGCACAATCAAATCGTTTAGACAAGGTGACAGCCATCTACAGGCGAGTTTTGAAAATACCAACGAGGCTCTACAATAAGCATTTTGATAAGTATGTTTGTTTTTGTTGTTTTTTATTTGAGCGGCTTCATTGTAGGGCGCACGCCTTTTGTTACTATTAATTGAAAATAAGTTTCCACAAAAGAAGCTTATCATAGAAAAATAAAGGGTTAAATTAAACCAAAGACGAGAAGAACTAAAGTCAAATGATAATACAACCATAAAATGAGCAAAAATTGACATCAATAAATAAAACCAGACAGAAATTACAATCAATAATTAAGTCAAACCCGAAACGAAAGGTGGTTATCCCAAACAGGAATAGGGCTAACGCCCACTCCTGACGTTAGAGGGATGTTGAACTAACCAAAAGGCACTATATGAATGCTACTAATGCTATTACTATCATTACTACTCCTCCTGCTCCAACTACTACCACCGCTACTACGACTACTACTATTCCCGAAGCTCTAGAGATTAAGACAAATCTTTCAGGGAATGATGAGAGCCGTGTTGAACTTAATTAAAACACGTTCTTATGCTGGTCGTCAGAAGGGTGTATCTATAGTTTCTCAGGAACGGCTTACAACAGTAAGTTGACACTTTCAGGGTATGTTGAGTTAAATAAATAAGTTAAATAAATAACGATTTTATTTTCAAACGCCATAAAACGGTCATGCCGAACAGCAGCAGTTCTTGTCATAATAATGCAGTAAACATATAAAACATATGAAAATCACAGCCATAGCCATTGTCATTAAAAATCATATATTGATTTTAAATATCACAAGTTCAAACCAAACAGAGTCAAACGAACAAAAAGAATAACAGAATAATGAACTAAAGAAAATAAATATATAGAATTATTGACGAGTGGGTAGAGAATTAAAAAACTTAGGAGGGAACAGAACTATTTGCATACCGCATATGCAGTTCTGGTACCGGCTGAATGTTCGGAACCGGTTGGGCTACATGTTGCGGGCTCCTCTGGCGTGAAGGCAGATGCTCAGGGAGAGGATTTCACGAAGCCGCGGATTTTCCAAAATACCGACACCAAATTTAAAAACATGATTCGTCACGGCGTGTCAAAAGAGTATTAAGTGAAAATTGTCTTAAAAGGGAGCAATAAGGGACTTTGGGAGATTTTGACACTACCAGAAGAGCTCGGTACTTGATCCTTTCCATGCGGCCCTTCTGGTCCGAAGTCAGGCCGTAATGCCAAACGGGACAAGCATATTCTACCAGCGGTCTGACAAATGTAAGAAATATACGCAATAGGTGGGGGGTTGGGAGGCCATGACAAGCAAGGAGTTTTAAGGAAAAGATACCCAGGTTTGCCCGTTTGATCATTTCCTGTGTCTGTTTTTCCCAATTCAGGTCATGTGTGAGATAAACTCCTAAGAGTTTGATATCCATGATGCCTGAACCATTTTGTAAATCAAGGGAGAACTGTCCCTCAGAAAAGAAAAAGTTAATACGTGCGATTTCTCACGATTGACGATCATTTTCCCTCCTCAGCTTGGCGTGATAAACTCGCCATTATTTTATATGCCTCACTTGAAACACTCTTTTCACCTAGCTCCAGTACGGATAGATCATCAACGAACTTAAAGCGATTCGGTTCATCATTTGCCAACTCATTTACCATCACTAAAAAAGTAGAGGGTCTAAAATTGTTCCCTGGGGAACTCCACAGTAAATTGGTTGGGGATCAGAATAGGCTGATTTATACTTAGTTTTTTTTTTACTTCTTCCTGAAAGAAAACTTGCAGCTATTCTTATCAAATATACATAAACTTTAAAATTTTTGCTTTCTTTAGGTCAATCGCGATGAGATTGACCCAGCGTTCAGGTTCATCTAGATGCTTTAAAATCTTATCAAGCAAACTAACTAAGTAATGGCTTGGGAATATTACCGAACTCTTGGGAATATTACCGAACTCTTGGGAATATTGCCGAATTGTTGAAGGTCAATTTTATGCAGAATAAAGGTTTTCAGCCACCCAACGATGAAACTTTCATACTGGCCTGACATTGTAATCTTGTTGAATATTAAAGTTAACGAAGCATTCAAAAATTCAGGAAAAGCCTTAATGGAGTCAACAGGAATATCGAGTGGTGTAGTACTGGTCCTCTTCAGTTTCATCAATTTGGGGTGAACTTGGGATTCTGTGATGAATGGGAAATCTATAAGGTATGGAGATGGAAGCGTAAAATCCTCCGAGTTTAGTGGTGAAAGTGACTGACCAATTGCTGCCAGGTGAGTGTTTAGGCGATCTGCAGTTTCTTTTCTCGGCTCATTATAGCCAAAATCCAGTCCAGTCTGCGTTTTATCTGTCATTTGCTTTATCCTTTTGTACCACTGTCAAGGCTTAGAATCCAATAAATGAGATGCTTCCTTTGGGTAGTACAACGCCGCTGCCTGGCGGGTCAATCCTCTGATTTTATTCTTCAGGGTAGTAGCTTCTTTATGTAGTTTGTTCCTGAAAAGTTGTCTCATTTTCCTGCATAGTGCTTTGATTTCATTCGTAACATATCTGCTGGACGATCTGCTGAAATACGTTTGTTAACTTTTTCAGGAAAATAGAAATGGTACTTCCCGAGAAGTTTTTCTTGAAAAGTTGTGGCCATTTCATCAGCACTAGCCGTAGAAATTATACCGTCCCATTTTTCAGTCGTGAGCCAATTTCCGAAACCAAACAATCTGCTGTTTGTGATTGGCCGACTTGTAGTTGTCTCTGTAGTGTACGTGACCCGGACTTTGCTTATGGGGTGTAGCTCAAGGTTGAAGTGGTAGCTTTTTCCTATTGGGGGGCCTGGGGAGGGTTTCCTGTAGAATTGAGACATGTTAGTAGCTATGCGGTCTAGAGCCGTATCACGTTTTGTTGTTGGGCAATTAACTAACTGTCTTAGACCTAATCCTGCTTCCAAAGACTCAAGTCGTAGTTCGCTAGCGTCACCAAGTAAGAGCATACCATTCGTGGGGTATTTACCCTGTACGTAGTCAGCGCTTAATTGAAGTTTTTCCCGGAGATCTTTTTGAGAACTGACATCTTGTCCTGGGGAATAATAAAAAAACACAAACAGCAATACCATTATAATGGGAGGACAGGCGTTTGGGCTTTGCAAATACCCAAAGAATCTCATCATAATCATCAGGCACAGGTACCCCTATCTGAAAAGCAGGAATTTTCTTATTAATATAAATTGCAAGACCTCCTCCCTTTTTTCCAAGCCAGTGGTCAGCTGGGCGTAACTTTATAATTGTATTATAACCGGACAAACTGAGTAGTTCCGGATTTTGCCTATGAACCCCTCTTATTGCAACTACTGAGGCTCCAATTACTTGAGCTAAGTTCTCCAGCTCAATAATCTTATCCGTATTGAAACTCTCCGCATTACTATACAAAAAAAATAGGCAGAGCAATAATTTCAGAAGTGTTCTTTTACCTTGGTTTTCACCTTAGTCCTTGGGCAGACAGTTTCTTGGTTTTCTGACGATTCTGCAAGATCAGTTTCTTCGAATAGCAAAAACCTGTTACTAAGTGGGGCGGCGCGGCTTACAATCGAACCCGGGAGGCTGATATTTTAGGAAGGATAGATCTAGGGATTGGGGGAGGGAAGAAGGGGGAGAGCTCCAAGGGGGAACCGGAGAGATATGCTGAGCCTGTTTGACCCGCGGTGACCGCGAAGAAGGGATCCAGTACCGCGATGTCGGTATTGAAAAAGGTTGTTGTGGGTGCGATTGGGGGGAGGGGAGCCGAAAAGTTGGGTTTCTTTGGCTCAGCTGTTGGCCCCCTCGTCTCGACAAGTTTTTGACACCGGCTCGGGTCCAGGATTATTGCTTGGAGTTGGATGTTGAACTAACCAAAAGGTACTAGATGAATACTACTATTGCTAATACTATCATTACTGCTACTCCTCCTGCTCCAACTACTACCACCCCTACTACGACTACTACTATTCCCAAAGCTATTTTTACAAATCTTTCACCATATTATACTTTTTACTATATTAAGACAAATCTTTCAGGGAAGGCTGAGGGCCGTTATGAACTTAATTAAAACACGTTGTTCTTATGCTGGTCGTCAGAAGGGGGTATCTATAGTTTCTCAGGAACGGCTTAGAGCAGTAAGTTGACACTTTCAGGGCATGTTGGTTTGGATGTTTAACTAACCAATAGGTACTATATGAATACTACTAATGCTAATAATATCATTACTGCTATTCCTCCTGCTCCAACTACTACCACCGCTACTACGACTACTACTATTCCCAAAGCTATTTTTACAAGTCTTTCACTATATCATATATGTCACTATATTATATTATACTTAATACTATATTAACACAAATCTTTCAGGGAAGGGTGAGGGCAGTGATCTTGCAGGGAAGGGTGAGGACAAAGTTTTAAGAGAAGAACAGTGCAGTTTTAGAAAAGGTATAGGATGTGTCGACCAAATTTTCACTCTTAGGTTAATAATTGAGAAGTGCCTGAGTTGTCAAAAACCTTCGGTGCTCAGTTTTATAGATTATGATCAACCGTTCGATTCTGTTGATAGAAGAGCTTTAGTAAAGGTTTTATCCTTGTATGATATACCAGACAAATACATTAAAGTGACTAGTGCTGTATCCGAGAATAACACTGCTGTGGTTAAGGTAGGAAATGAGGTTAGTAGCTGGTTTTCTATTAAATCAGGAGTTAAGCAGGGTTGTGTTCTATCCCCCTTTATATGGATTATTTTGATGGACTTAAGGAGCGCAGGAAAGGCAATGGGAGCCACGGAATCAAATATGGAGGAAAAAGTCCTGGACTTAGATTATGCTCATGATTTAAACATCCTAGATAAAAATGAGAGCAAAATGAATGAACTTTTAGTGTTTTTGCGAGTTCAGGGTGCTAGAATAAGTTTTGAAAATTAATGTTAAGAAGATTGAGTCACTAACGCTAGGAATAAGTGAAGATGAAAAGGTGACATTTGGTAACGAAAAGATTGATCAGGTGGGCAACTTCACTTACCTTGGTAGTATTATTAGTAAAGATGGTGGGAGCAGTGAAGATTTTAAAAGTAGAATAGCCAAGGCTCTGGGGTTTTTTTTACAGTTAAAAAAAGTTTGGAAGAATGGGAAAATAAGTCTGCAAGCCAAGATTAGAATATTAGAAGCTACAGTGATGACAGTGGTCAAATATGGCTCTGAAGCATGGGCGCTTCGAAAAGCATATGAAGATTTGCTAGATGATTTCCAGCGAAAATTCCTACGTATTGTTCTAGATACCCGGTTGACTGACTGTATTTAAAAGAATAGGCTGTACGAAAAGTGTGGTTCAATACCGCTCTCTAGGGCTATAATGAGAGAAAGGTTGAGATGGCTAGGGCACATTCTGCGGATGAAGGATGACAGATTGCCGATGATTGTCCTTTTCGACCAACAGTCAAGGGCTAAACGGAAAGCAGGTAGTCCTTGTCTGGGATGGGAGGACGTCATAAAGAAAGATTTAAACGGAATGGGAACTTCCTGGGAGGGTGTAAAAAGAGAGGCTTTGAATAGATTGGGATGGAGGAGGCGCGTGTGTAGCTGTGTTGGCCTGAGGCGGCTTGGTGCTGCAGTGAGTTGTTAGTAGTAATAGTAGTACTAACACTATCATTACTGCTACTCCTCCTGCTCCAACTATTACCACCGCTACTACGACTACTACTATTCCCAAAGCTATTTTTTACAAATCTTTCACTATATTATACTTAATACTATATTGAGACACACCTTTCTGGGAATGATGAGGGTCGTGTTGAACTTAATTAATACATGTGGTTCTTATACTGGTTGTCAGAAGGGCGTATATATAGTTTCTCAGGAGCGGCTTAGGGTAGTAAGTTGACACTTTCAGGGCATGTTGACTTGGATGTTGAACTAACCAAAAGGCACTATTATAACTACTACTTTTACGACGGCTGTTACTACTGTTACTGCTGTTAGTGCTACTAACGCTAAGGGAAATCTTTCCCTTAGAAAAAATTATTCAAAATGCTGAGGGGGATGTTGAATAAATCTAAAGACACTGTGTATATGTAGCCTGTCAAAAGGGCGTAACATCAATATCTAAGAAACGGCTTAGAGTGCTAAGTTAAAGTTTTCAGGGTATGTTGCTTGGGATGCTGAACCAATGAAAAGACACTATGTGTATACTACTACTACTACACTAGTTTTAGCTTTACTACTGCTACTAGTACTACTAATTGTTACTAAGGCTTAGAGTATTAGGGTGAAACTTTCTGGGATTGTTGAGGTGGCGTTATACTGAATCAAAAAGCACTTTGTGCATATGTGTTGTCAATATATATGTATACATACATATATATATATATATATATATATATATATATATATATATATATATATATACATATATACATATATATATACATATATACTTACATATATATATATATATATATATATATATATATATATATATATATATATATATATATATATATATATATATATATATATATATATATATATATGTAAATATATATGTATATATATATGTATATATATGTATATATATATATATATATATATATATATATATATATATATATATATATATATATATATATATATATATATATATATATATATATATATATATATATATATATATATAATGTATTACGGTAATTATTTGGCTAAAAAAAAAAAAAAAAAAAAAAAAAAAAAAAAAAAAAAGTCTTCCTACTTTAGTAACTGAAATAAATGAGCACTTGAACAAGGTCTAGACCCTACTCGTCCATCCAGTTCCCCAGGACAAAACAGTATATCCAATTCGACAATCCGAAAATCAAGTCCAAAATAGAGCAAAAATCAGCATCAATAAATATACGTCAATGTTCCGAAACCAAGCTATAGCACCTTAAATCTACAAACCACCCCTGTTTCTTTTCCTTTCAGATAAATGACCTGTTTTCTTTTTCTTAATTACATTTGCTTATAGTATAATTTAAAAAGACAGGTTAAATTCCGTTACTAAGCGACAGTGGTTTTGCAATAGGTAAGCTTTGAACCAAGTTTATTTTTGTACTTCCTGGTTTGGGAGTCATTGAAAGATAAATCTAAGAGGTAAAATTGGGTTTGAATGAGGATGTAGCTGATTGGCTTGGCCAAGTGACGGTCCACCCCTACGGACAGTGCTGTAAAGATTATTATTTTTTAGTCTGCGTTTTGACCCCGTTTGGGGAAGGATATTTCTGTTGTTATATGTGACCCTTTTGGAAGAATACAAGTAAGGTAATTTCTACAAACTGTGTACTATTTTCCGTAACACAGGCAGGGTAGGAATAGAGCTACGAGGTACCGTCATTATTATATTGACAGGGATGGTTGTTACCTCCAAGGAGAGAGTTAAGAGATTTCCTAGCCGTAACCCAAGGCGGGTACATTTGGCTTTATAAAGTGGCCATTTGACCACTCGATCGCGTTATCATACCCCGGAACAGGGTGTACTGTAAATAGGGTAGTACCAAACCCGATATTTGCAGAATCGTTGGGGTAAGAGCGGGAATCTCACTAACATTTGGGCCGGCAAGGGGTTCTCCCCTTTGAGTAAGTGGCATAGCAATCTTTTTGCGTCATTTTTGCATCAATAGGTGGCGACCCCCGTAACTTGCATTCCAGTGAGTGGTGGCAGCAAGAACAGGAATTATTAACAGCGTTGATAATAAAAGAATTTCGCGTTTTCGAAGAGACAAGTAATTTAGCCTACAAAATTGGCCTATTGTGGTTACAGAGGATATAAAAAAAAACGCAAAGAGAAATTTTTTATCTGAGCTGTGCCTAGTCGGATAATAATAAGTAATAAAATTTAAGAATCAATAGATCACGCGAATAATTAACTTGTAAGACAAGGGAGGCTGCGCCGCCCACGTAGAATCGGCTAATTAAAAGGAAACAATTTTCACGAAAGGATAAAAAGAGACATTGATAAAAGAATTTTCATTCGGACGGAAGACGTTAAGTAAACCTTGAAATAATGGCGGACAAACGAAAATTTCAGACAAGATCTATTGCGCTAAAACCAAAATCGAATTCAGAAACACAATTATATGCGACTCCCACTGAAAATACCCGAAGGAAATCACCGTCAGATAGGACCATATATCACTCAACAGGTGAAATAGACATTTCTGAGACAGGTGAAGATGAAATCTTCAAAACGAAATCAGTAATAGAGCGATCCCCGGTACGAACCAGGGAAGAAGAAAAAAGTCTAAGGCAAATTCAGATAGAATTATACCCAGATAGAGAAACCCAGACAAAAGAAACAGTGGCAATAATACATGAAGAAAACTAGCTATATGAAAGGACGAATAAAACAAAACCAACTCAGCCTTCAGATGAAGTACAAAATGTAGGGGAGTTGAAGGTAAAAGAAAATATAACTATAGAACGAATAGAATCAGAAAACGAATTAAGAGGATATAAAAACAGAGAGAATCATAGTAGGCCAAGTAGCAGGAGTAGTAGAATTTCATGTTTCCAGCAGGAGCTCACGAAAAAGCACTCAAATAGATATGACACAACAACTATTAAATTTCGTGAAGGAAGAGAGGATAGCCAGAGAACGAAAGGAGGAGGAAGATAGAGAACAAAGAGAAAGGGATAGAGTAGCCAAAGAAAAAAAGGAGGAGGCAGATAGAGAGGAAAGAAAACATATGATGGAATTGATTGCAGGGAGAAATTCCCAAGAGCCTCAGAAATCGTCTACAGTAAGGTAGTGCCGGCAATAACCCTGCAAACAACTACAGAAAAGGAAGATGTACATTTGTATATGTACAATGTTGAAAATAGGGCGGAAATAAGAAGGTTTTCGAGAGAAAATTTGGTGACAAGAATACAACCGCTCCTTAACTACAAAGCACAAATTGAATATAAAGAATTACCAATGGACTACTGAAAAGATTTTGAAAGACTAAAACAAGCAATTTTTGAAAAGTTCCAACTCTTCCCCCAGTACTTCCAAAGGAGGTTCAGAAGCGAAAGAACACGAGACAACAAAACATAGAAAGAATTCGGGTACAAATTGAAAGATATGTGTTTAAAGTGGCTGGAGTTAGAAAATTATAGAATGTTAGAAGACCCTGAAGAAATAAAAGAAAAGATAAAGGAAATAGTAGATAAAACAGTAATGGAACAATTTTTAGAAAATACCCACAGAGAATTGAGAATATATTTGAAAGAAAAGAACCTAAAAACAAGCGAAGAAATGGCGGAAAGGGCAAATAGGTGGACCGAAATAAGAGAGGAAGTTGACATATTTCAATATAGAGAGTATAACAAAAATAGGCACTATAACACAGCGCAAGGAGAACTAACTTGCTATAACTGTGGTACCACGAGGCATTTTGCACGAAACTGCCCAAGTGAACATGACCAAAAACCACATAAAATGACAGCCTGGGCCATGGCCCATAATAAGGAAAAAAATTACGCATTTGTAGAATCGCATAAAATATATGGAAAATTGAACGGGGAATTAGTCGATATGGCAATTGGTTCCAGCAGTGACCAAACCTATGTTCGAACTGCCCTAAGTAAGAAAACGGAGATAGACCATAAAAATTAGATTTCAACATTATGTTATTATTGAGACAAGCACCCATGCCCGTCTGCTTGGGTTAGAATAGAAATTGCAAAGAAGGAAGGTACAGTCCAGAGAAAAACGATAAAAGTAGGCTTAGTACCTACGCTAGCAGTGGATGTTTTAGTAGGAGGAGACTTTGGAGATATCGGAAATCTCCTATCGTTAAAAGCTACTTATTTAACAGTGGCAAAATTACACTACAACAGAAAAATATAATACTCCGTTAACTGCGGGGGGAGGTGGACTGGCCCATAAAACAAATGGGGAGGCTATGCCGCCCTTTCGGAAAAATGAAATACTTGATACGCGTGTTCAAAATGTTGATAATCCACAAAAATGGGATGCGAAAGTAAAAAGACCACAAAATATTGAGAATAAGACGCGCGAGAATGATTTTTCTGGAAAATTTCCAGAAAACGGAAAACTTGAGAACACTTTTAATGAATATGAGACGCTAACAAGTACAGGCCAAAATGAAGCGCTGATTGTACCAGAGAATAAGGAGACGAAATTTATTGTACGCGCTTTTCCTCGTAAAAATCGAGAAATTTTAGTACAAAATGAAAAACCAAATGTCGGAATTTAGTTCCCATTTGATAATAAACTATTTGTTTCGGCGGTAAGAATAAAGAAGACTAAAAGAGAGAAAAGAGATATTAAACGGAGCTACAATAAAGTAATGCAGTCAAAGATAGTGGACACTGGAGTCCAAATCAGATTTAACGATGATTTATTATTTTGCGCGAATAACAAAATTGAGAAAAATAGAGACGAAAAGAGGAATTTAAAGAAGAGAAACAATTTCGAGATTCAGCCGACAGCGGCGAATAATAAAAAAATATTGGATGGGCTGTGCCTTGAAAACATAAATAATAAGGAGAAAAATAAAATGTTGGATGGGCTGTGCCTTGAAAACATAGATAATAAGGGGGAAAAAGAGGTCAAAGACCCACGGGGAATAAAAGGAGATGGTTACAAAAGAGAGATGAAGGACCTACAACGGGTTGGGGGAAAGTTGGGAGATATGGAATTTCGAGTTGGATTGGAAAAATTTGGGAAGAAATCTGATATTGGTCTGATCAACTCAAAAGAGGGTTTGTTCCTTTATGAGGGGGAGGAATCCCTTGGGGAAGATCCCCTGAGCGAAGTCGCGAAAGATAGCCCTTTTCCTCAATGCAGAACTGGCGGACAAGTTGTGATCCCTTTACCGAGATTTTGCCTCTCTGATCTGGAGTCCTTGGGGGATACTCTCTCCCAGTCACTTCATACTTCACCCAGACCTTTGTCCAGTAACCCTATTCATAGCTGTTATTCTTCATGGGAATCGACAATTATTTTCGGCAAATTGTATTCAGTGGGAGATGTATCCAAGTTTCATCTTCAATTAGCTTCAACGCATCAACGCATATTAATTATCCCAGGGGAGGGAAACCAGAAAAAAGCGATTCATGGTTCACTCAAAGTTTTACTTCATGTCCCTATACCCCTATCGTTGTCACTGGCCTTTGTATTTTCGGCCTTGGATTACTTCAAATTATGCCAAGGGGAAATTTAATTTTTGATTGAGATGTGGTGTTGTTTTCACAGATGGAAATTAAGAGGCTAGTGCAGCCAATTTTTCATGATGGCTGGCATCATCACATGTGCCAGAAACTGCATCAACGCATAGTAATTATCCCAGGGGAGGGAAACCAGAGAAAAGCGATTCATGGTTCGCTCAGTATTTTACTTCATTTCCCTGTATCCCTATCGTTGTCACTGGCCTTTGTATTTTCGGCCTTAGATTATTTGAAATTATGCCAAGGGGCAATTTACTTTTTGATTGAGATGTGGGGTTGTTTCCACAGATGGAAATCAAGAGGCTAGTGCAGCTAATTTTTCACGATGGTTGGCATCATCACAGGCGCCAGAAACTGATTCTCTGCTCCTCTCAAATGTAAATTCGTTAGAGCGAGAAAATTTTTTTGTTTTGATTGTGCTACGCACAATCATTATCTACGAATTTTGAAGATTTCAACTTTCAAAATTTAGTGCGGATGCTGTGCGATTTAGACCATGGTGGTCCTACAGTAGAGACGTGTCGAGGACAACCGATCCAGAGCCAAGCGGTGGAAGAGAGAAGGCAAATGGATTTTGTAAAGTTGAATTTAAGTGTTTATGTTTGTAAGGGTGGACCAAGGTTACGTGTGGGCGGTCATTTATCTTACGGGGGGAGGTGTTGGGGTTCCACCCCTGTTTCTTTTCCTTTCAGATAAATGACCCGTTTTCCTTTTATCAATTACATTTGCTGATAGTATAATTTAAAAAGACAGGTTAAATTCCGTTACTAAGCGATAGTGGTTTTGCAATAGGTAAGCTGTGAACCAAGTTTATTTTTGTACTTCCTCGTTTGGGAGTCATTGAAAGATAAATCTAAAAGGTAAAATTGGGTTTGAATGAGGATCTAGCTGATTGGATGGGCCAAGTGACGGTCCACCCCTACGGAGTGCTTTAAAGATTATTATTATTTTTTAGTCTGCGTTTTGACCCCGTTTGGGGAAGGATATTTCTGTTTTTATATCTGAACCTTTTGGAAGAATATATGTAGAGTATTTTCTACAAATTGTCTACTGATTACGGTAATCCAGATAGGGCAAAAACAGAACTACGAGTGACCTTCGCTATTATATTGACAAGTAGAGTTGTTACGTATAAAGAGAAAATAAAGAGATTTCATAGCCGTAGCCCAAGGCCGATATATTTGGCTTTAGAAAGTGGCCATTTTACCACTCGATCGCGTTATCATACCCTGGGACAGGGTATACTGTAAATAGGGTAGTACCAAACCCGATATTTGCAGAATCGTTGGGGTAAGAGCGGGAATCTCACTAACATTTGGGCCGACAAGGGGTTCTCCCCTTCGAGTAAGTGGCATAGCAACCTTTTTGCGCCATTTTTGCATCAATAAGTGGCGACACCCGTACTTACACCCCAATAATCAGTATATATTAAACTGTCAATCGTCATTCATATGTTCTCCTCAGTAATTTTGGTTATTATGGTGATTGGTGATTTTTATTTTATTTTTTTATGTTATGAGAAGTGAAAAAGCGTAGCTCGAGATAACAATTGTCCTAATGAATTGTAGAGTGGCATTTTAGTACATATTTATATTCGTTCCTGAAAACCCCGGCAATTTTTCATTTTTTAATGTTATAAACGAGAAAATGTTTACGATTTTTTTCATTGTTTTGTTAGGATTTTGAACTAAATCAAGGCAAGGCTACACTATTTGTATGCAGCTTGTCGAAAGGGCATACCAGCAATATCTAAAAAGCGACTTAGGCCGATTAGGGTTATAATGTTGAAACTGTCAGGTCATTTTAGAGGGGGGGGGGGTATATTGATTTTTCCAAAAGGCACACTACTGCTGTCTCTACTTCTGATACTACGACAACTACTACACTAATGTTAAGGGTATTGAGGTGAAACTTTCATGAAATGTTGAGGAGAATGTTAAAACAAATGAAAACACACTGTGTGGAAGCAGGCAATCAAAAGGGTACATTAGAAATATCTCAGGAGTATAAACAATGGACGAATTGCATAACTTATAGCCCTCGACCTAAGGGCTGTGTGAGGGTGTTATCCCCAGAGCCATATATGGACCTTTCAACTATGCCGAACCAAATGGCTATTTCAAAATTTTTATCGAATGTCTTTGGGGTGGGGATGGTACTTGGAAGGGGGTGGTTACCCTCCGATTACTTTTGACTTTTAAATAGGATCTCGGCATTTCATTTTGCAATCGAATGAACCCTTTCCAAAGTTTCTACAATAACTCCTCCAATACAAATTGCCTTGGTGAAAAAAAAAATTTACATTGTATCCGCTGTACTGCAGTATGCTTCAACTGACTAATTTAGGCCCACTTTTATATCTCATTATTTTAAACCGTGTATTAACAGCGATTTTCGAACTTTTAAATTTGGTGACGACTTAACTACTTTAGTACTGAAACTCAACCCTCAAATTACGCAACAGACCGACTAGAGGAGACTCTCTATTGAATTAGAATATATTGAGAAAGATGGAACTGACGTTTAATGAGACTGCGGGGTCTTCTCTGTGTTTATGCCTGCTTAAAGTTGGCAGCCAGACTTCCTACAATTCATTACTAACTACGAATACAACAGTTAAAGACTTGGAGTACGTTTGGATAAATATTTAAAATGAATTTTACATGTTGAATATCTGACTGAAAAAGGTGCCTCATTTTATATCTTTTTTCAATCTAAACAAAAATTGGTGGGCTAACTGATGTTATAAAGCAGGTATGATGCATTTGTTTCAGGCTTCTTCTAGAATATGTGTGACCGGCTTGGCATTCAAACTGACGAAGGATTAATCAGACAGACTTAAGATGGTAAGACTAGTAAGACTTTACATGGTTAAGATGGTAAGATGTCTAAGACTTAAGACTTAAGATGGTGCTAAAAGAGCTGTAAAGATCATATTTTGACACAGCTAGTCAACAAATAAAGATAGACGAAACGACTCAACGCAGATTTCTTTAATAATTGGTTTGTCGTGGATTCCATGTCCTGCTTATAATCGTAGACAGAGCCGTGTTTCTATTGTTAACTCATCGGGGTTTATTACCCGACCTTAAGAATCCTCTTATTAAAAGGGTGAACCCTAAACTCTAACTTATAGATAGTAATTTTCTACAATGAAGATGTTCCCAGCTTCTAGTACCGAAAAAACCGTAAATCGTTTGTCTGTTATTTTACTCAATATTCAAATGATATAGCTTTAAGAAGTATCTGATGATTGGTGTCGTTTATCCTATGCCATTGCCTGTGTGTGCTAAAGTATTGATTTGGCTGTATACAGGATTTATTTGTGCTAGAATTCTCTATTTTGGTTAATAAATTATAATATTAAAGTACGAAGGAATATAAAATGAATCTGATTCTTTAAATTGGGTAAGGCTGCAGCTTCGCCGGGATCTTCAGCCAGTCTTTGTCCCATCTCCGAACGTGTCTCCTGAATCCTCCCCACGGTTTCAGGTCCTCCTTGAATTTTTGCCAAAGAAGAACCTGTGGAAAAAGTTCAAGGAGTACCTGGAATCGTGGGGAGGATTCAGGAGACATGGTCGGAGATGGGACAAAGACTGGCTGAAGATCGCCGGAAAAGCTGCAACCGACAGGTCCAAGTGGTCGTCGTAAGTCATCCCAAGATCCTTTGGTGCCGGACAGGACAGTTCATCGTCTGGTTCCCGCCGAAAGTAAAAGAAGTATGTGGTTATGCATCTTTAGCGCTGAACGGGCGTCAAGTTTGAAAATCAGGAAAGTGTGTGAGAATCACCAGAAAATGGGCGAAGAAAATGCATTATCATAGAGGTCTAGAAAGTATATGTTTTATTAATGCTTTAGAAAAAGACAAACACTGCCATGCATTGGCAGTAAACTGTGAATAAAAAACAGCAATTGAATTATGAATGAATGTAACCCAACATTTTGTTGTCAAATAGGAATTGAAAAGAAATCTATGTATAATTGAATAGCTAAAAATTTAGACTATGCATTAATATATTTATTATGAAAATTATTAATATTAAAAACTTCAGATTAGTAGTTAATTGACTCACCTAAAGGATCATCTTTTTGGAAGACTAATTATCCTATTTTGATATATTTTTTAGTGTTTTGCCTTCATTCACGTATCAGTGGAGTCCTTATTCTCTTTTGATTCTAAACGCACCACTTCTTTTACCTAATTTGTATCATGCGACGTATAAATATTAAATTCAGGGTTTACTTCAGACACCAATAAAAAAAATCCCATATTTAAGACGCAGTTGCCTTAATCCTCCTTTTTGGCTCCACTCTTTAATATATCACAAACAACTAGACTAGTGGGAGAAACTTTGCACCAGATTTTTAGTTTTCATAGCTTTGTGAAATCTCGATATTTAGATATGAATAGGCTTAAGATGGAGCTAGGAGGCAGAAATATTTTCATTTTGATGTTCTTACTACTTTAAAGATGAAGCTAGGAGGCAGAAATATTTTCATTTTGATGTTCTTACTATTTTAAAGATGGGGCTAGGAGGCAGAAATATTTTCATTTTGATGTTTTTACTGCTGTAAAGATGGGGCTAGGAGGCAGAAATATTTTCATTTTGATGTTCTTACTGCTTTAAAGATGGGGCTAGGAGGCAGAAATATTTTCATTTTGATGTTCTTACTACTTTAAAGATGGGGCTAGGAGGCAGAAATATTTTCATTTTGATGTTCTTACTACTTTAAAGATGGAGCTAGGAGGCAGAAATATTTTCATTTTGATGTTCTTACTATTTTAAAGATGGAGCTAGGAGGCAGAAATATTTTCATTTTGATGTTCTTACTACTTTAAAGATGGGGCTAGGAGGCAGAAATATTTTCATTTTGATGTTCTTACTACTTTAAAGATGGAGCTAGGAGGCAGAAATATTTTTATTTCGATGTTCTTACTATTTTAAGACAAACATGTTAGTATTCAAACCCAAACTTTAATTTTTGAGTGTTTTCCGTTATTTAAATTTTTTTAGATAAAAACCCGCAAATGCCTTCTAGTTCCTATTTCCCCTCTCTTGAAAAATTATAAAAATGATATAAAACAGATGGATTTGGGCCCGACTGTATTCTCACAAGTCAAACTTCAACTCCAATCTCTAATCCGGTCAATAAATGTTTTGGCTGAATGAAGATTAACGAAGTGCTATAGCACACCAGACTAGTTTACTGACTAAATAGTTACTAGTTTAGTTACTAAATAGTAACTAAAATACGAATGGCAATACTAATTGTCTTTATGTTATCTTATTATTCATTTACTTTTTTTGCAGCTTTGTAGCACATGTCCGTGATCATCATCCAATTGACATTCTTGGACAGAAAGAGTACGAAAAACGTCGAGAAATTGCCAGTAAGACTATTGGAATACCATATAAAGAAACCTTTAAGTTGCCACGTGATGATAGAGATCCTACGCAAATCAAAAGAAAAGTGAGCCGACCTGAGAGTAAACTTTGTACGACTATGAAAGAAAAAATAGTAGCTGATATAATACCTACTCACAAAGAAACGGGAAAAGAAGTAGATACCATCTGGAAATATGAGGATAAAGTAAGATAGAGACTTTTTGCTGGTAAAGTTTTGTGACGTAGGATAATACGCCTTTTTTCCTTGAAACACTCATTGATTTAAGGCGATGCGGAAGCTCAAAATTATTTTTGCAGCTTCAGCGTCGGCTGACCGTCACAGAAACAAAGGGTCCGTTAGCGAATTTTCCCAAGGGACTAGCCATCATTGAGAACTGTCTAGAATTTGTGGCATGACTTGGAAGTTTGACTGAAAAGATAGCGAGTTTGTACGTACGTTTTGTCGATGAGCTTGTCAGTCGAAAGGGTGGCACTACGATGAACTCCCAAAGCGGTCAATTTTTTCCAAATGATAATTCTTTCAGGCTGATTTTTAGTGTTTTCCTAGCAGGTATGCGAGGAAGTTTTTAGAGACTGCTCTTTCCTGGACTTTAAAAAGCAAATTCTACTGAATAGAAAAAAATCCTACTTTCTGATGATGCAACTTTAATTAAAATTGACATATATCTCCATCACAAAATGCGAGGATGCTAAATGGTTTTTCTAAGATTTCTTGGAGAGTAGGTGTCGGCTTTGAATATTTTGTTATTTATTCAGATCTCTTATCCGAGCTCTATAAAAACATATAGTTATTTACACACGTACAATATATTCTCCCCCCCCCCCTCGCCCAATACTCACCGTTGAAGCCTCCGAGGGAAATTTCATTTGAAAAAAATGTGCTTATTGTATTTCTGGAAAAAATAAGGTTGAAAACAATAAAACCTTTTGTCTACTAAGTCTCTCTCTCTCTCTCTCTCTCTCTCTCTCTCTCTCTCTCTCTCTCTCTCTCTCTCTCTCTCTCTCTCTCTCTCTCTCTCTCTCTCTCTCTCTCTCTCTCTCTCTCTCTCTCTCTCTCTCTCTCTCTCTCTCTCTCTCTCTCTCTCTCTCTCTCTCTCTCTCTCTCTCTCTCTCTCTCTCTCTCTCTCTCTCTCTCTCTCTCTCTCTCTCTCTCTCTCTCTCTCTCTCTCTCTCTCTCTCTCTCTCTCTCTCTGTCTCTCTCTGTCTCTCTCTCTCTCTCTCTCTCTCTCTCTCTCTCTCTCTCTCTCTCTCTCTCTCTCTCTCTATCTCTCTCTCTATCTCTCTCTCTCTCTCTCTCTCTCTCTCTCTCTCTCTCTCTCTCTCTCTCTCTCTCTCTCTCTCTCTCTCTCTCTCTCTCTCTCTCTCTCTCTCTCTCTCTCTCTCTCTCTCTCTCTCTCTCTCTCTCTCTCTCTCTCTCTCTCTCTCTCTCTCTCTCTCTCTCTCTCTCTCTCTCTCTCTCTCTCTCTCTCTCTCTCTCTCTCTCTCTCTCTCTCTCTCTCTCTCTCTCTCTCTCTCTCTCTCTCTCTCTCTCTCTCTCTCTCTCTCTCTCTCTCTCTCTCTCTCTCTCTCTCTCTCTCTCTCTCTCTCTCTCTCTCTCTCTCTCTCTCTCTCTCTCTCTCTCTCTCTCTCTCTCTCTCTCTCTCTCTCTCTCTCTCTCTCTCTCTCTCTCTCTCTCTCTCTCTCTCTCTCTCTCTCTCTCTCTCTGTCTCTCTCTGCTCTCTCTCTCTCTCTCTCTCTCTCTCTCTCTCTCTCTCTCTCTCTCTCTCTCTCTCTCTCTCTCTCTCTCTCTCTCTGTCTCTCTCTGTAAAGCGCTTAATATGCTGTATTTTCTTATAGATAAGAAGACCATACTTCCATGTCAAGCCTCTAGATAAGAAACAACTAAAAAATTGGCAGGAATATCTAGATTTTGAAATATCACGAGGCAATTATTCAAAAATTATAATCCTGTTCGAAAGGTGTTTAATTGCATGCGCCAACTATGAAGAACTTTGGTCCAAATACGCCAATTTCGTTGAAAAATGGATCGGGAAAAACCCTGTTCAAGAAGCTGAACCTGAAAAGGAAAGAATGACAGAAACATCCGGAACATGTAGGAAAGATAATATAAGAAAAACTAGATCAGTTTCCATTGAACAAGTGCAAGAACAAAGAGACTTGTCAAAAGAAAAAAAGGGAGAAGACGGTGTTTGCGCTGGGAAAGCGGGACAACCCTCGGAGGAACTAATTGTGATAAATTTAAATGAAGATGTTTCCAATGATCTTACAGTTCAAATGATAGAGGTAGAAAATGATGGAGGTGGAGTTGATCAGAGCGCACAAGCCCGAACTATAAGAGTTCAAGAAAATAATAATAGCACAAGAAGGACGGTGGTAAATTCTACCAAATTCGGCACAAATAAATCAGATATAATATCTGAGGAAATGCAAGAATTCTTAATAAAAGAGAGTGACTTAGGAAAGGAGAACCAAAGAAAACGAGAAAAGGAGAGAATGGAAGTGACCATAGATATGCCGAGAGAAATTGTGGACATTGTAAATCAACAGCAAACAATGGAAATAGGTACGATGTCCGGTCTTGCAGAAGAATTAGAAGAAAACACAAAAGTAGTAAATGAAAGCCTGGACATGTATTTTGTTACTGCGGAATCAGTAAGAAATGTATACCGACGGGGATGTTTGATTCACTGTCTCAAAAAACCTAGGCTGAGGCTTTTGTGGTCGTTATTTGAAGAAAGTCAAGGTACTCTGCTACATTTTCCTTTTTAGTTGCGCCTAGCTAAGCATAAAACACTTATCTTTTTGTTTTCGTCTCGTATTACCAGAAGAGTCGGTAGTTGAATAGTTTTATTATTAAAAGTAATAGATGCAATTTATTACGCAATTTATTGCGTAAAAATAACTTGGATAAAAAAGAAAAACAGAACTACTGTAGACTAATGAAAAAATTGTATGCAGTAAAACCAAAACTTACTACGATAAATTTGTTGATAAATTTAGGGATAGATTATACAGATTGATTTTTCTTACAGAAATTTCCAAAAAAAAATTCAGCACCTATCAAGATAGCTTTAAGGGTTTGTTAATAGTGAGTGGAAGTCTTCTCTGTTCAAAAAATTTCCATAACACTATTCAAATATGCTACTGATACATGAGCTACAAACATTTCACTTACACGAAACTTTTTATCCTTTCTCAAAACTCGACCATAAAATATAAAATGTAAACAAAAATCAAGTACACATAAAGCTTGCAAAATGTACAATATACAAACAAAATCCATACAAATACGCATACAAAACATACACGTATAAGCAAATATACAAAATACAGATAAAAGCATCATTATAAGCATCATTATCACTCTTTTGCAAGGAAGAATCTCCTCGCTACAGCCTTGAAGGATACCAAATGGTTTGAATCTCTAATTTCAGCTGGATTTATCTTTCTTCTTCTTCTTCTTTGGATTTTTATGGGGACGCTTTTGTATAATCTCATCACCGAAATAAAATTAATGGGAAAATTCAGTCGAAAGTGATAGGAGGGCAACTAGACAGCCATTTGAGACAGCTGTTTGATTACAAGTAGTTTTAAGTTTTGGAAAGGCGGAACTCGATGTTAAAAAATTTTCAGCAACCTTCAGGGCAATGGTTGTAAGTCGTCCCCTGGGGCACGCAAGGTTATACATGGATAACATTGTCGTATGGACTCAATAGAGGGTTCATTTGCCCTTACTGCCGCATTTGTAGTTATCTTTTTAAGCGTCAAAAGATATTGAAGCGTAACCAGCTTCCCCCCCCCCCCCCCCTAAACCATATTTTCCCAAACGCATCCAATAAAAAATTTAAGATAGCTATTTTGTTAAAAATAGTTCAAAGATCATATAACAAAAATTCCGGTGTTGACACAACCCACCAGGGCCAGGGGACAGGCGTTATAAGTTATGCCCTTTGGTCATATATGGGTCTTATGGAAGAGATGCTCGTATTAACTTCAAAGAGGTATCAGTTGATTGGAAATTGAAAGTTCTAGTTCACTTTCTAAGAGTGAAAAGAGATTGGAGAACACCTAGGCCCCCCCCTCCTCACCCTCTTTTCCTCGAACCTATCCCATAAGAATTTTGAGATAGCTTTTTTTTAAAAATAGTTCAAAGACCATATAACGAAACCTCAGGGGTCAACACAGCTGCCCAGGGCCCGAGGGCAGGTGTTGTAAGTTCGGCTCTTGGGGAATATATGGTTCTTATTGAAGGGATGCTCGTAAAAAACTCAGAGATGGCTGATTTGATTGGAAATTGAAAGTTCTAGTTAAGTTTTTTCGATTCAAAAGATATTGGTGGGCAACTAGCCCCCCACGCCCTTTTCCCCAAATGCATCCAATAAAAATTTTGAGATAGGCATTAAATTAAAATTTCTCAAAAGTCAGATAGCAAAAACTCGAGTGTCGTCACAGCCCCCCAGGGCCCGAGGGCAGGTGTTATAAGTTATCTCCATGGGCATATATTGTTCATATGAAAGGGATGCTCGTATAAACTTCAGAGAGGGTTCATTTGATTGGATATTGAAAATTGGATATTGGAATCCAGCCCTTTTTAGAGTCAAAAGTGATCAGAGGGCAACTGGCCCTCCAAGCCCTTTTCCCCCCAAATACATCTGATAAAAAATTTGAGGTAACCATATTGTTAAAAATAGTTCAAAGATCATATGACAAAACTCCTTTACGTATGTTCATATCGTTAAAAAAAGTCCAACGGTCAGATAAGAAAAAATCCTGTGTCGAAACAACCCCCCCCCCCCCAGGGCCGGGGCAGGCGTTGTAAGTATTGCTCTGGGGGCATATATGGTTCTTATGGAAATTATACTCGTATAAACTTCAGAGAGGGTTCATTTGAATGGAAATTAAAAGTTGTAGTTCATTTTCTCAGAATGAAAAAGATCGGAGGGTAACTAGCCCCTCTCGCCATCCACGGTTTTGGGTGTATCGGATGGATAAACCCATTCGATAAAAATTTCAGGTGATCATTTTGTTAAAAATAGTTCAACGATCATATATTAAAACTCCAGGGTGGACACAACCCCCCAGGGCCCAGGGACAGGCGTTGTAAGTTATACTCTGGGGATATATATGGTTTTTATAGAAGGGATACTTGTATAAACTTCAGAGAGGGCTCATTTGATTGAAAGTAGAAAGTTATAGTTCACTTTTAAGGAGTCAAAAGAGACCGAAGCTTAATCTAGTCCCCCCACGCCCGTTTTCCGCAAACCCATCCAATAAAAATTTTGAGATAGTAATTTTGATAAAAATAGTTCAAACATCAGATAATAAAAACTCCGAGGTTGACACAAACCTATTTTTTCATTTTGATATTGTTACTTTGATATCAGTTTTGATACTTTGATGAATATTTTTTTTTTTAAGTTTTATTTTGAAATAAGGAATTTTTAAAAACATGAAATTTTTTGCAATCAAAAACGAACGGAATTGAATTAAAAAAAAAAACTTTCCGGAAAATAAGTTTTTCAAATAAAGTTAAAGGCCATTTTAAACTTAAGCTCAAGTGATATATACACCTTTAATAATTCAAACTAAAGACGACCAGAAATTACTATTACAGAAGAAATGAAACCCAAAACGAACAGAAATTAAATAAACAATCATAGCAAAAACATACAACAAGTAATGATATAAATGAATAAATAGATCTTAAAGCGAGTAATGCTTAGATTGAATATGAAAATCAAGCTTAAGACGAAAAAAATATTTTCCTATTGAAGTCCAAATGAAACTTAAAACGAACAGAAATTAAATAAACAATCAATGCAAACAAACATACATTAGATATTAATGTAAATTAATAAATAAATCTTAAAACGAGTGAAACTTAACTTGAGTATGCAAATCAAGCTTGAAACAAACAAAAATCACCACAAGCAAGAGTTTGGGTATGAACTCATTCTCTCACTGTAAAAGTCTAAAACCTAATGCGTCATTGGCGCTTTACTGAAAGCTATATTCGTCTTGAACAGTCTTGAAAAGTATTAACAACATCAACTTGAATATTTGATGTATAATTATATTAATTGTTGAAAGATCCATCAGTTCAAGAATTTATTTCGCTGTAACTATTTTTATTTTCAATGCTGTAAGAACTGGAAAAGAAAGAATTTGTTGTATAATCTGTTTTCAGTTAAGCGCCAATGACGCAGTAGGCTTTTGATTTTTATTTACAGTTAGGAAAGGAGGCAGTATTCAATCATTTTTTTGTAGGGAAACTATACTGGTCTTTGACAACTTTGAAAAGAGCTAATAAATTAAACTGAATATTTGATGTATAATGATATTATTTACTAAAAGCTCGTCAGTTCAAAATGCTACTACAATTTTAATGTTTATATTCAGAGATAAGTACAAAAGAAAATATTTGTCACAAAATTGGTTTTCAGTAAAGCGCCAATGACGCAGTAAGTTTTAGACTTTTACAGTGAGAGAATTAGTTCATACCCAAACTCTTGTTTGTGGTTTTTTGTTTCAAGCTTGATTTGCATATTCAATTTAAGTTTCATTCGTTTTAAAATTTATTTATTAATTTACATTGATATCTATTGCGTGTTTGTTTGCATTGATTGTTTTTTTACTTTCTATTCGGTTCAAGTTTCATTTATGTTTCAATAGGAAAATATTTTTTTCGTCTTAAGCTTGATTTTCATATTCAATCTAAGCATTACTCGCTTTAAGATCTATTTATTCATTTATATCATTACATGTTGTATCTTTTTGCTATGATTGTTTATTTAATTTTTGTTCGGTTTGGGTTTCGTTTATTCTTTAATAGTAATTTCTGGCCGTTTTGAGTTTGAATTTTGAAAGGTATTTGTATCTGCTGAGCTTAAGTTTAAAATGGCCTTTACTTTTCTTTGAAAAACTCATTTTTTCGAAGTTTTTTTTTAATTAATTCTTAGTAAGAATGGTATGTCTGATGAAGATATTGAAAGTGGAATATTCAAGGATTATAATATTGGAAGGTACAGTTGTGACAGTAGTCACGTTTGGCCCATAAATGTCAGTGCTTGAAAAGGCTGAGGAATATTTGGTAAATTTTATTCAAAGGAATTGGGTAAGGTTACTTTTTGGCTCTCGTCTGACTAGCTGTAGCTGCAATGGTAAGCTCTACAGAAAACGCAATCAAATATCCCTTTCTAGGGCTATAATGAAAGAAAGGTTATGATAACTAGACCATGTTTTACAGCTAGAGGATAGCAGATTTTGGGCTGGCCATCTATATTGAGCCAAACTAAAAACAGGTCGTGCCCCTATAGAGTGGAAAGAGGTCTTAAAAAAGGAATTAAAGAAAATTAGAGCTACATGGGAGCGGCAACGAGTAACTATTTGGACCGGTTTGGGTGGAGGAGGCGCGTGCACAGGTATTTTGGGCTCGGACGGTTTGGTGCTGCTCTTCCTTGTTTGTAGTAGTAGTAGTAGTAGTAGTTGTGATTATGGTCTAAGATGGTATGGTGTTGGATTTTTTCTCAAGTCAAATTACTGAGAGTGCATTTATTTTTGTTGTGGCTGATACTTGTTTTTGTATACCTCATTTATTTTGCATCTAAATAATTTGCTAACCTCGTCGTTTGACATAGGTAATATGGATTGGGCTCGGACTCTAATTGAACAAGTAATTGAGCAATATCCAAGTCTTTTGGAAGCAAGATGTCAACTGATTGAACTAGAAATCCGTTGCCGAAATCATGAGCGAGTTATTCAGCTCTATGAGTACCATCTACCACATACCTGGAAAATAAGTAAAGAGATGGGATCATGGTTGTCCATTAAATATTCCCGCTATTTATACAAGGTGAAATACTCAAATTTAATTTTTTTTTTTTCTTACTTGAAACTGGATTTTTAGTTGTTGGTTTTTGTTTCTAGTTTTCTATTAAGAACTCTCGGTTCTTTTTGGTTCATTTTGTTTGGTTGTACGGTTTGTCCTATATAATAGGATCTGTGGGTGGGTAGGATCAAGGCCTTATTCAAGTGCTTATCTGTCTTAATTACTAAAGTAGGAAAACAGTTTTTTTTTTTTCTCACCAAATAATAACCTCTAACACATTCTGCAGTGAATCCTTTCTATCTGTCTGTTAAAGATAAATTGTAAATTTGAATTTTTGGATCTTCCCAAAGAAGTTCCTGTTTCCGTTTTCTGTTTAGATTTCTGGAGTTTACTCTTGTTTCCAAATTTGCACATACTCTTCCACAGGATATTTGATATAATATAAACAACTAAGATCGAGTTTGAAACGGTAGTTTATAAAAACTTTACAAGTAGATAGTTTACACAAAGCTTTTCAAAAATGTTAATCAGTCTTGATGGACCTTAGTTTAAAACCCGATTGACAAGCTGAATGTCCTGAATATTTACTATGAGTTCTCCCTTCCCCCTCTATATCTCTTTCTCTCTCTCTATCGTCTTTCTTATCTCGTGGCGATCTGCTAGGATCTATAAACCAGAATAACAAAGCTTCAGGTAACAGCGCAACTTAAAATATTTTCTCTATCCTTCCCTTACATTATGGTTACGGTAAGAGCATTTAGGAAGAGCCAACTGTAATCCCTGAAGTTTACTGCAGCCATGGCGTCTTTCCCTGGTTAGATGTTGATATTAAGGCTACAGAGGTCTTCCTGATAGTTGCGCCGTGGGTCTACCTACTTGACGGGTGATGGGAGGATGCCAGTGAAGAACAGCGCTCGGAAGCCTTAGATCACTCATACATGACATGCTCTTAGTACTTCCATCTTTGCACCCGATGACGATTGTGCACCCGATGACGATTGCACCCGATGACGATTGCTCTTTATACCCGATGACGATTGCACCCGATGACGATTGCCTTAGATCACTCATACATGACATGCTCTTAGTACTTCCATCTTTGCACCCGATGACGATTGTGCACCCGATGACGATTGCACCCGATGACGATTGCCCTTTGCACCCGATGACGATTGCACCCGATGACGATTGCCTTAGATCACTCATACATGACATGCTCTTAGAACTTCCATCTTTGCACCCGATGACGATTGTCACAAACGGTTATCTCTTTGCATATCCCATTTTGTAAGTCACGTGAATATTCAGTATTCTCCTAAGACTGGTATTTTTGAACGCTTGAATCCGTTTTTCTTGCTGGTGGTTTAAGTGTCAGGTCTCCGTAAAATCAGCTAAATATTACGGATAGGAAAAATCCTGAAAATTTGTTAACGCATCCTCCATCGGAATTGGGAGTTTTTCAACATGATCTTCACTTTTCCTTAGCTATATGAATACCAATATCTTTGTTCCGAGTCTTTTATAATTTTAAACTTCAATCCTTTGAATTCAATTTCAACTGTTGATTAAAGCAAAGTCAGCGTTTATTATTTTTATGTTTTAACTTACCAATAGTCCTGTCGCAAGAAATTTTTCTGAGCTAATTAAAGGAAAAGACTGAAAAGATCTCTTTACAGGGATTATTGCAGATCATCTCACTAAGTAGTATGCGTCTAGGGAGGCCATCGTGTATTCAATCGAGTCAGCGGTTTATTGCTAGATACTTGTTTCTAGCTTCAAATATAATTAAATTTTGTCACAAATAAATTTTATTGTGAATTAATTAATGTGAACCACGGAGATTTTAATTTCTTTTGGTTAATATTCTCAATGGCTATTAAATCGTTGCTTAATCAAGCCAGGTTACCAAACCAGAAATGCCAAACCGAGCCAAATACCAAACCGAGGACTTGTAAATAATAAGAACCCTAGTAAAGTGCAGATTTACTCTTTGTGTAATCTGATCATGTCAAGAAATAAGTCACTGGTAATAAGTAGGATCTGTACTTTGCTGTTGTTGCTGACATGGGCGCCCATAAGGGGAGGCAGGGGGACGCCAGCCCCCCTGAATGAATGATGCTGCCTTATATTTTTTTTATTTATAATATAAAGAATTGGAAGTGCCGACTAGACCAGGTAAGAACACCCCCCCCCCCCCAAAAAAAAAAAAAAAATCAGCTTATCGGTGCCCATGGCTGCTGATTTAGGTCACGTCTTGACGCTGAAGTCTTGGCAACCTCGTCTATTGATATGGATATTGAGCGCTCTTAATAATTGGCCTGTGCTATTGACCAATGCTTTTATTATTTCGCTCCTTGGGTGTTCCGAAACATGGAGGAGGATTAATGGAGGTGCTCCGGAGCATGGAGGGTGCTCCGAAACATGGATTTGCTTAATGTCTTTTAGAGAAACAAACTGTAGATTGTTTTGAGTACCCGACAGACTGACCATATCTCAAACACTAAGCTGTGTGAAAAATGTGGTTCAATTCTGATTTCTAGTACTGTAATGAGAGGAAGGTTGATATGGCTGGGACACTTCTGCGGATGAAGGATAACAGATTGCCAAAGATCATCCCCGACGGCCAAATGAAAATCAGATCCGAGTAACTTCTTGGGAGGGTGTAAAGAGGGGGGATTTCAATAGATTAGGACGGAGGAGGAGCGTGTGTAGTTGTGTCAGCCTCAGGGGGCTAGTTGCTACAGTTAGTAATTATTAATAGTAATAGTTTTTCTTTAATGATTTTTAGGTAAATTAAAAAGTAATCGGAAAGCTAATGAACTTCATTTTAAATTCGCTGCGCCCAAATAGATACAAAAAAGACATTCAGTAGATGGTATTGGTAGTATTTTTTGTGCTAATCTTGGTTACGTCTTACCTCTATTGCGGTGCCATTACTCTTAATCATAGACAAATAGCAAGTTATGGAACTCGAGCAGATTCTATTCCAAGAGACTTCACTGCCCTCATGCGTATCATGAGAGAAAAACTTGGCGCCAATAATAAGTTGGTAAAGCAAACAATAATCTTAAATTTGCAACAAGTGTCTTTATCTCTTAATAGTTCCTTAAATAAAACTGACAGTTTTATTTTCTGTGTTTATTAATATAATTAAGCTCAAGTGTATAGTTAGGTAGTTTCCTATTGAGCTATTACTGTTCGTCCTTTTATAGATACTTCAGAAGCATGAGAAAGCCCTTCAGGTTCTCAGAACTGCGTTAAAGAAGGATAAGTCCAACTCTTGGGTCTATCAACATCTGATAGATTTTTGTCATCAAAGACAGCCTATCGACATCAAGGGAGTACAAGCAGCTTTCACTCTGGCACTTCTTAGTAAAGAATTAAAACTGGCTGATAAATGCAGATTTGCTAAGAAAAAGATGGAGTTTTCTAGAGATTTTGGAGATATAAAAAGGTATCAAGTGTTATCTCCTAAATTTTAAGTGTGGTTACATTATGTGGTAAGTTTTACTTGAGATTCAACGAATTTATCAGAGTATAGCCATTAGACCATAGAGCTAAAGAGCTGTAGAGCTATTAGGAATAATTTTGTAAGTCTCAGAAAATAGTCTTGAGTTTTCAAATTTTTGGTGACAAATCGTTTGATTTACTCTTAACTTCACGAAATTGTTGGATGTGTAAGTGTAAGCGTGATTTCGTAAGGTAGTAACGTATAAAATCTTATTTTAATTTGGTTATTAAAACTTATTAGAGTGTAGCCATAGGGCTATAAAGCCATATAGCTAATAGAAATACTTTCGTAAGACTCGGAAAATAATTTTGAGTTTTCAGAGTTTTGGTGGTAAAACGCTGGATTTACTCTTAACCTTACGAAATCGTTGGATGTGTAATTGTAAGCGTGAATATGTAAAGTGTAAAATTGTATTTCTATTTGGTTGAGATTCAACGAATTTACCAAAGTATAGCCATAGAGCTATAGAGCCATAGAGCTAATAAATAATTTCGTAAGACTTAATTTTGAGTTTTCTGAGTTTGTTGGCAAAACGCTTGATTTACTCTTAACTTTACAAAATCGTTGGATGATTAAGTGTAAGTGTGATTTCGTAAAGTAGTAAAGTATAAATCTTATTTCGGTTTGGTTGAGATTCAACGAACTTATTAGAGTATAGCCATAGAGCTATAGAGCCATATAGCTAATAGAAGTAATTTCGTAAGACTTAATTTTGAGTTTTCTGAGTGTGGTGTCAAAGCGCTTGATTTATACTTAACTTAACGAAGTCGTTGGATGAGTAAGTGTAAGCATGGAGAAAGAAAATGATCAAAAATGGGGTTTTAAGGGCCAAACGAAAATGCTGAAGAAACACTCAAAGCGAATATTCCGAAAGAACGTCTCTTCTTTAGTGCAAACAGAATAATATAAACAAGGAAAATGCTAAAGAAAAAAAAGCAAACGCAAAAATTCAACAAAACCAACTAAAAACCAATGAAGTAACCAGCCAAAAAATAAAAGATAAATAAAATTCAATAAAAGACAGAATTATAAGAATTAAGATCAAATAGCTAACAACCATAAAGTGAGTCATTCGCCCATATTTGCGATTTGCACAAAATTCAAAAATTCTGAATTGCCATTGGCATATACTAACGAACAACCGAAGAAACAAAAGAAAAAATTCATTCACTCAAACAAACGAACCAGCTATTAAATAAACCGGATAACTAGTTCACCTGATTTCTGATCCTAACAATTGTATTTCTTGCAGATACCCTTTGAGACCTAAGGGGTTGTTGACGTCTTTGATTGTGTGATTGGGAGGGTGGTTTTAGGTTTATATCAGGGGTTACTAAAGTATCGGCTTCTCTTTTGAGAAAACCGAACAGGGATTCAGGTGATTTAAGAATAAATGAGTCGTATATAGTAGTTTGTATTGAAACGCCTTGTTGAAAAAAAAGAATACGTTTAACCTCTTTTTTTATCTTATGTCATTTAGACATGGCACGGCCGATCCGCTCTAATTAAGATTCTTCAATTCCCTAAATATCTCAAAATGAGGAAAGTTCTTAAATTCACCGTTCTGGATAGAAATCTTATACGAAAACACAGCTAGATGATGTAAGATCCATTTTTTTCTTTGCCTTGTTAAATGACCAAGGATACAGCCCTTTGGTTATATCCTAACACCAAATGGAGGTGTGAAAGCTCATGTTACAGAAGGAATAGGAAAGGTATGGGCTACATTCGAAAGTATCAAGAAGTTGCTTTGGAGGAAACATGAAATAGGTTTAAAAACTAAGATGTGGGTCTACGAGGTAATTGTTCGGTCGATTCTGCTCTACGCAAGCTAAACTTGGTCTTTAAAGGCTGTTGCATGAACGCCATTTTACGAGTCAGTCAATGGCCTCGTATTTCAAACGCTGAGGTATTAAGACGCTGTGCCCAGAAAAACCCATATGCGCAATCAAAAAACAACGAGAACTCAAGTTTCTTGGGCATAAACTATGACAACCAACTGGAGCTAAATCCCGCGATGTCCTCACCAGACCGGGCGGTCAGAGAAATAATACCCATCTGTAAATATGGCCTAATTATCTTAACCTTTCTTTCTTTATAACCCTGGAAAGCGGGATTGAACTGTAATTTTTTACAGCTTTTCGTTTGAGTAGGTCAAACCGAGTACCAAGACTATCCTTGGATAATTCTTCTGGAAAACATTTAACAAATCTATCTCAGTCTTCCGAAGCGCCCAGGTTTACGACCCCCCCCCCCTTGACCAGTCTCATTACCTTAGATTCCACTATTCTATTGTTAGTTGGCATATTTATCTTCCTATTCTTCTAAACTTCTTTTTGGAACTGAAATTGCTCTCCAGTTAAATGAAGCCCTCCACTTGATCGATCTTCTCGTTACCCTCGTTACCCTACATCACCTTTTCACCCTGACTTATTCCCAGTTTAGTAAGTGACTTAGTCTTCTTAAAATAAAATTTCAAACCTATTCTTGCATCCTGAGTTCTCAAAATCTCCAAAAATTCATTCATTCTGTTAACATTTTTATCTAAGGCACTCAAATTACCTGCACAATCTCAGTTTAGGAGATTTTTACTTTCCCATTTTATTCCACGTTCTCCCTTAGCCTTTCTCATGTTCTTTAGGAAGAAGCTCATCAAAAGGATCGATACAAATGAGGTTGGGAAAAACCCTACTTTACTCCCGATTTAGCCTATTTGGTACTTAAGTGTTATAGCGACCACAGCAAAGAAGCTAAGCTAGGTTAATCATAATAAAATATACCAAAATATGATGAAAATATATTGCTTTAGTAACAAAATTATGGAAAGCAGGCCGCCCAGAACGCATCATATTGAATACCTAACCACCTCTATATATTAAACATTTAATTAAAATATACCTGCATAGATACCGTTTATCTCGCTTGATTATCTCCGAATGGACATAGATAACCGGTATCATTAGAGGTCAAGAACAAAGCATGGTCGCTATAACACGTAAGCACCGCTTATTTTTCTACACTTCAAGGCATTTTGATTGCGCAAGGCCAGTATTTTCACCCTTCTCTTTCCTAGTTATGCTCTATATTGTAGAATCAGTTATAGCAGCTGAGTTGATAGTTAGGTCAGAACGTAAAAAATATAATTACACCCTCACTGACCAAATATGTCACGCTTCAAAAAGTCAAAACAAAACGGAAGGTGCTTTATGCCCATTCCTATCCCTCAAAACATTAAGCTTTTCCCCGATTTTACTTCTGCCTCCCCCAGGCCATTCAGCGTGTCCCCATGTGGTGATAGGGGAACGCCCTACAGATATGTAGGGTACCTCCATAGGACGCACGGACCAAGAGGGGACCTTGTCCCTGGGCGTCCATAATAGAAACTGGGGCACACTCGCCCGGGGTCATAAATGCAGGTGGAGGAGGAAGAAGGCCTCTCAAATGTACACTCAAAAGGGGTCTCTTGTTTGTCCACAAGTCCTATGAGTTTCAAACCTTCTCCCAGTAATGGGTTATATTGCATGGTGATGCAGAACACAATTGTGGGAGGATCCTCTATAGGAAGACAACTGCGGCAGGGCGTAAGATCCAAATCTATGGACAACTGCCTCTGCAAAGGGCTGCCTCGACCCTTTCGGGGTACCTGCAAGACTGGGGGCCTTGCAGTCAACTTTATTCCCACTTGAGAAGTGGCGCCCCTCGAGGAAATTATAGCCTAGTAAACGACAAAGTATTCGCACGGGATTCTGACTAATGGACAATTCTTCTGGGCTTGGTATGTTTTGACGGGCGTCTTCGGACTGAATAACCTCTTCCTAGCTAATCTATCGATTATGGGCTGCCTCCCCGTAGTACCATAATATTTGTAGGCATGAATGTATAATGAGTTGGAGGTGATAGGTTTGAGATTGTTTGTGCCGGATCTTGACTCTTGTTGATAGAAGAGCATCGCTAAGTGCTGAAAACCATATTGTGACCAAGATGGGCCCAGGATAGCACAAAGCCTCCATTCATGGAGGTCCCATGGACTACTTGCTGTCCGGTTCTAAGCCGGCTTAAGCACTTCGGTGTAGACTTGAGAAGAAATATGATCCCCGTCCTGCACTGGTATCCGGGATCATTGCTTTTCCTGAGGCGAAAGTAATTTCAATTATTTAAAGAACATGAAAATTGGAACTTGGAATGTTATGACGTTAAAAAATGACTAACGTATTGACATTTTGACTGACGAATTCAGACGATTCGAAATGGATTAGTAGGAGTTTCAGAAACCCATCCCAGGGGTAAGAAGCATGAAATTAGGTGATATAGAATGTGTTTACTGAGACAGGAAGGATGGGGTACATAGACAAGGAGTAGGGCTCATGATGAACAAGGAGGTTGCTAAGTCTTGTTTAGGCTGGGAAGGTATTAATAATAGAATACTAATTGCTCTTTTTATGACTAAAAAGTTCAGGGTATCAGTTATAGTAATATATGCCCCTGTAGAACCGACTGACGGAGATAGTAGTGACTCAGATGAATTTTACTTACAGTTACAGGAGCAAATATACAGGGTCCCAAGAATAAGTATGATGTTTTTACTGGGAGATTTTAACGCCCAGGTCGGTAGAATTAGGGATAGATGGTATCCTAGCCTATGCAAATTTGGTGTAAGAAAAGAAAACAGTAATGGATACAGACTTTTGCAATTTTGTAGGTATAACAATCTAGTTATAACCAATACGGTGTTTGGTCATGAAATGGCTCATAAGTTAACATGGTGTTCACGTGATGGTAAGACAGCAAACCTTATGGATTATGTTATAGTAAACCGAAGACTGGCAGGATCAACACAAGATACTAGGGTATATAGAGTGCCGTTATTGATGTTAATAGTAAAGATCACCATCTAGTAGTGTGAAGGGTTAATTTAAAGCTGAAATATCGGAAGGGTAACTACCTCCCGGGAAGTTATGATGTTGGTAGACTCCAGGATGAGAATTTGAGAGAAATTTTCCAGGAACCGTTCAATATTAAACTGAAGAGTTTAAAATTTGATAATGTGGGAGATGGTTGACATAATTTTAGAAAAATAATTTGTGAAGTTGCTGAAGGTGTCTTAGGGAAGAAAGATAGAACTGCAGCTGAGAATGTTAGTGAAAAAGCTTTATGTTTAATAGAAAGGAGAAAGAACTTGTACAGGAATTATCTGAGTGATAGATCATATGAAAACAAAAGGAATGTAAAGAAAGTGGACAAAGCATTATAATATTAACTAAGGAGGCGTAAAGTGGAGACCATGAATAAAATTGCTTAAGATCTGGAAGATACAGCTGGACGGCATAATAGTAAAATATTATACTGGCATGTTAATAAATTGAAAGGGAATAGTCAATCTGGACTTGGCCCATTTAAAGGTAGGAACGGGGCCACAATTAGCGATAAGCAAAGAATTAAAGAGAGATGGGCAGAACATTTTGAGAAAACGAGATAGATTTGCAGGAAAGATATAGAGGAAAATGAATAAGTTTGTGATTACCTTGGATGTGAAGGAAGACTCGTTTTGTGAGGAAGAATTAGCCACAGTACTAAAAGGAATAAATAATAAGGCTCCAGATGCTGATAGGGTGATATATGAGTTTCTTAAATAGGGTGGCTCTGAGGTTAGAAATAAGTTACTAAAATGAATATGATTTTAGAAAAAGGGGAATTATCTAACGATTTTAGGAAAACCTTAATTATACCACTTTATAAGAAAGGTGATAAAAGTGAGTATGGTAATTATCGAGGCATTAATCTGGTCTCTCTAGGCAGTAAATTACTTGGTAATATGTTACTTTTAGACTGAGAGATGCCATAGACAAAGTTTTAAGAGAAGAACAGTGTGGTTTTAGGAAAGGTATAGGATGTGTCGACCAAATTTTCACTCTTGGGCTAATAATTGGGAAGTGCTTGAGTTTTCAAACACCTTTGGTCCTCTGATTTATAGATTATGAGCAAGCGTTTGATTCTGTTGATAGAAGGGCTTTAGTAAAGGTTTTATCCTTGCATGGTATACCAGACAAATACATTAAAGTGATTAGTGCTATGTACGAGAATAACACTGCTGCGGTTTAGGTAGGAAATGAGGTTAGCAGCTTGTTGTGTATTAAATCAGGAGCTAAGCAGGGTTGTGCTCTATCCCCCTTTATATGGATTATTTTGATGGACTTTGTCTTGAGGACCACAGGAAAGGCAATGGGAGACCACGGAACCAAATGGGGAGGAAGAAGTATCCTTGTCTTACATTATGCTGATGAGTTAAGTATTCTAAGTGAAAATGTGAGCAAAATTAATGAAGTTTTAGAGGCATAGCATACTCCGGGTGTTAAGAAATCGTTTGAAAATTAATGTTAAAAATCCTAAGTCACTCAGAATAGGGATAAGTGTAGATGAAGAGGTGACGTTGGGTAACCGAAAGATTGATCAGGTGGGCAGCTTCACTTAGCTTGGTAGTATTATTAGTAAAGATGGTGGGAGCAGTGAAGATGTTAAACGTAGAATAGCCAAGGCTCAGGGTGTTTTGTCACAGTTAAAAAAAAGTTTGAAAGAATAGAAAGAAAAGTCTGCAATCCAAGACTAGAATATTAGAAGCTACAGTGATGACAGTGGTCAAATATGGCTCTGAAGTATGGGCGCTCTGAAAAACGGATTAAGATTTGCTAGATGTTTTCCCGAGAAATGTCTTAAGGATTGTTATGGGTACCCGGCTGACTGACCGTATTTCAAACAATAGGCTATAAGAATAATGTGGTTCAATACCGCTCTCTAGGTCTATAATGAAAGAAAGGTTGAAGTGGCTAGGGCACGTTTTGCGGATGAAGGATGACAGATTGCCGAAGATTGTCATTTTTGGCCAACCGTGTAGGGCTAACCAGAAAGCAGGTCGTCCTCGTCTGGGGCGGGAGGACGTCATAAAGAAAGATTTAAAGGAAATGGGAACTTCCTGAGCGGGTGTAAAAAGGGAGGCTTTGAATAGATTGGGATGGAGGAGGAGCGTGCACAGCTGTTTTGGCCTCAGGTGGCTTGGTGCTGCGGTGAGTTGTTAGTAGTAGTAGTAGTAGTTTCTGTGTAGTCCACGTTTTTAATGTTTTTTCGTGTGCATGCCAACAAAGAGACTACTTTTTTTTGTGGCAATAACTGTTCAAAACGTTTAGTTTTTTTTTTTCTTTTGACGAGAAGTTATTAACTTTGGGCCTTATATTTATTTTTGTTCCTTCTCAAAATGGCCACTTATGAAAACACTTATATTTCATAAATATTTCACAGTTATATTTCATTGTATCCCATATATTTTCATGTTTCATATATTTTATCATATTTCATGTATTTCATTATATTCATTATATTTCGATAAATTATATTTCAATGTCATATATTCTTATATGTTATATAATGTTGCATTATTATATTTCAGCTATCGTTCATCGATGCTAGAATATCATGAGTATGAAAAACTTCACAATGCAACGAAATTGCAAAAACAACAAATTGAAGAAACAGCTAAAACCAAGGTACCTCCTGAAACAAAAAATATCTGCTCCAAATGTAGCTGCACCGTTGATAGCCAATTGCAAAGTCAGCCCTCGGGATCTGATCAAAAGGCTGCAAGCGATTCGACAGTACCTCAACAGATGGATTCAGGGATGGTGCAGTATTTTCACTGGCTTCAAAAGTAGGTTTTTTTCCTTTTTATAAAGAGAAAAAACTAAAACGAAATTATTCGAAAAAACTTAAAAAACATATAAAAATATACAAATATAAAGCTAATATAAAACAGAACAAATATAAAAAATTAATAAAAAAGACCTTGTCTGCTTAGCTGTTTTAAGGACATCGTGTTGGTGTAAATTTTTCCCTTTTTTTTGCGCTGAACCACCATTTCTATATTTTTCATATAGATCATTCAGGTCTACATTTTTGTAGCATCCATAAACGAAGCATTTTTTTTCATTATTTTTTTATTCTTCTTCGTTGTTTTCTAATTATTTTGTTATTTTTGTTTTTAATCGATTGTCAGTGAAATGTCGTATACATCGTAGTATCTGGTTTGCTCAACGCTGTGATCAATGGTCTTCCAACTTGAATTCCCTGGAACTCTTTGGTTCCTCTGGAGGTTTCTAGATGTGCTTTAGAGAAGAGTTAGCTACAGAGTAAGATAGTATAATATAGTATAAGATAGTAAGATGGTGTACAGTAAGATAGTAAGAGTAAGTGTAGAAACAGCGTGACAGTGGAAAAAAATACAGAAAATGGTTTAAATTGTGCATTGTCTCTGATTTGTTTTGCGCTGTTTCAAAATTCTGAAAAACTGAAAAAAGGGTGCAAGGCCAGCAAAAATTTGAAGAAAAAAAAATGCCGCAAGTATTTCGCCTGTATAATTACTGAAGCATACATAGTGTAAATGAAGGACGCAAAATCAAGACTAAAACGACTAAAACGATATGGACTTAAAAAGGAATGGAATGTTGGAAAACCAAAAATAATATGAAAACCGGAAGGGGAAGCCGAAGTAAAAAGTCACTAATAAATTCAATGATACACTACAGAGTAAAAAATAACCAAATTAAAACAAAAATCAGTTTAAAATTGAGTTTTAATTGTTTAACAAATATTTAATTTTTTGGGTAAATATTTCCCATCTTAGAATTTATTGCCGCTTTTGCTTTATTTGGGTCACTGGACTTAAATCTAAGGGTATTAAGGTAAAAATGTCAGGGAATGTTCAGTGGAAAGTTGAATCAAATCAAAACACACGACGTGCAGGTAGGTTGTCAAAAGTGCGTATCAGCAATATCTCAGGAACGGCTTAGACCGTTAATTTGAAACTTACAAGACATGATGAGCGGTATGTTGAAATATCTAAAAGGCCCTGTGTGCTTACTACTACTGCTACTACTTCCTCTGCTACTACTACTATTACTACTACTATCAGTACTACTACTACTAAGGCTGAGGGTATTAATGTGAAAATTTCAGAGAATGTTGGACTGAATCAAAACACACTACCTAAATGCAGGCTGTCACAAGGACGTTTCTGCAACATCTAAGGAACGGCTTAGGATATTAAGTTGAAACCTTCAGGGCATGTTGAGGGGGATTTAGAACCAGCCAAAAGGCACTATGCATACTGCTAATGCTACTACTGTGACTTCTACTACTATTGAGTCTAACGGTATTAAGGTGATCCTTTCAGTGAATTTTAAAACGAGCTTTGGACTAAATTACTATGTTCATGCAGTTTGTCCAAAGGGTGTATCAGCAATATCGAAGGAACGCCCTAGTTGAAACTTTCAGGGCATGCTGAACAAACGGCAAGGCACTATATGGACACTTACTAGTAGTAGTTATTGTGTTACTACGGCTACTAGTACACCTATTACTGAGCCTAAGGGTATTAAGCTGAAAGTTTTAGGGAATTTTAGGGAGATGTTGAACTGCTACTGCTAATACTGCTACTATTATTATTACTGCTACTAGTTCTACTAAGGGTAAGTGTATCAAGTTGAAATTTTCAGGAAATGCTGAGGATGGAATAAACAAAAGGGAAAATACGCTTACTACTACTACGAACGCTACCACTTACACTGATACTAAGGATGTTGAGATGAAGGTTTCAGGGAATGCTTAGGGGGCTGTTGAACTAAGTCAGAACACATAGTCTGCACGCAGGTCGTGAAAAGGTTGTTTCAACAATATCTTAGGAACGCTTAGAGTATTTAGTTGAAATTTTCAGACTATGTTGGAGGGGATGTGGAACTAACCGGAAGACACTATATACATATGGAACTACTATTACTACTACTACTGGGGTGAAAGGGTACTAAGGTGAATATTTCCGTGGATTTTAAAGGGGATGTTGAACCAAATCAAAACACACTATTTGCACGCAGGTGGTTAAAAACTGTGTTAGTAATATTGAGGGAACGCCCTAGAGTATTAAGCTGAAACTTTTAAATCATGTTAAGGGTGATGTTGAACAACCGACGAGGCACTATGTGGACACCATTACAACGTACCACTAGTACTACTACTGCTACTGCTACTAGTGCTGCTATTACTGAGGCAAAGGGTATTAAGGTGAAAATTCTAGGGACTGTTGAGAGGAATATTGAACTACTACTGTTAATACTGGTACTACTGTTGTTACTGCTACCAGTTCTACTAAGGAGAATTTATAAAGGTGAAACTTTCAGAAAATTGTGATGGGGTAATGTTGAACCAGCCAAAAGGCAATATGTGCATACTACTTCGGATGCTACTACTACTACTACTGAGGCTAAGGATATTGAGGTGAAAACTTTCATTGAACGCTTAGGGGGACGTTGAACTTCATCAGAACACAATGTGTGCATGTTTATCAGAAAGGTGTATCAGCAATTTCTTAGGAACGCTCTGAGTATTAGTTGAATCTTTCAGGGTATGTTTTTGCGGTATGTTGAACTTATCAAAAGTCACTAAGTGTATGCTATTGTTACAACTTCTACTGCTGCTAATATGCTACTACTACTGCCATTACTTCTCCCGCGACATGTAGCTCAACCGGTATAAAAAATTCAGCCGGTACCAGCAATACATATGCGGTACGCAAGTAGTTTTGTTCCCTCGTTTGTCAAGATTTTTAATTCTACACCTACTCTTCAATAATTGTATATATTTATTTGCTTTAGTTAATTATTATTTTTATTCGTTTGACTCTGTTTGACTCTGTTCAGTTTGAATCTGTGATATTTCGAATAAATGTATAATTTTGTATGACGATGGCTATGGCTGTGATTTTCATATGTTTTATATGTTTACTGCCTTATTATGATAAGAACTGCCGCTGATCGGCATGACCGTGTAAGGCGTTTGAAAATAAAATCGTTTTATTATTATTATTAATCAAAAAAACTTTGTACAGAATAAGTACACAAAATAACAAAATAACTCATGCAGGAAACACAATTAGTTTGGAAAAGCCGAGGGTAAATTTTGTAGCTCAATTCAGAGGATCATTCATACGCCTTAATCGCTATTGGTCAGAGCTTTGTGCCTTCGTCTTGGAGGCTACTCTTTGAAGTTTGTATTATTTGAAGTCTTTGTTAGTTGAGTTCTGAATAGGGTTGCCCCCCCCCCCCTAGTGCTTTATCACTATTTCTAGTGATTTTTTATGTTGCCTAGTGATTTTCTTCTAGCTAGTGATTTATAGTTATCTTTGTTCTAAAACTAGTTATTTTTCACGATATAGCGCCTAGATTCATGATTCAATCGAATGAATCATACAAGAAGCCTTTTAATTAAAAAACGCAATTACTACTGTTCCTAATATGTTACAGATTAGCATTTATGCAAATATACCGCCTTTAAATCTTCCGATTTCTCACCATATATCCATATCAGATATGTCATATCAGATATATATCATATCAGATCAGATATATCAGATATAAACTCCAATAATTCTCCAAATTCTCTTATTTGTAGTTGAAACATATAGTAAGTGCAGATAGTTTCCTATTCTTTAAGTTTTTGGATTTATGTGCTAACATATCAAACAGTTCGTGGTAATGAACTGTAAGAATGGAGCGACACGGCTAAATAGTAATCAAAATTCTAGAAACGGAATTTTGATATTAATTGATGATCGGCTCATTATGTTGATTCCAAATATATAAGATGTATGAAGCTTAGTTTTATCCATAGAAGGCTACGCAACTGCGAAAATTTGTCTAATTTTTGAAAGAGGGAGAAAAAAACCCACTAAAATTCAAAGAATTTTAATTAAAACCAAACCATTAGATTCGGTAAAAAAAAATGTAAAGCATACGGCATTGGACTTTACAGTCCCTACCGACAGTGCTGATCTCCGTTTCTTGGCCCTTCAGCCAGGAAGTGCAATGGGGGGCTGGGGGCCAACCATCCTGTGCTTTCTCACCTGTTTACCTACCCCAGATATCTCCAGGCACCCATTTAAAGCTAAGTCAACTCTGGCTGAGCTTACAGAGTCACGCCACTGACACCCCTCCCAAACCAAATAACTGGATACACTAGGATTTGAACCCTCGCCTTCTCAGAACAAGACTCCTAAATATAGCACACCACTCCACTCGGCTAGGATGCGTATTAGTATTAGAGCAAATCTAGCCACTCCGCTAGATTCGGCGTATCAGAGAATCCTATTGTAGAGGTTTTAAGCCACTATTTGCAAAAATGTTGAATTTTTATATTATTTGCCAGAAGAAAAATCACGGATGCGTGTTTTTTTTTCCAGGGGGTGATCATATCGAACCAACGGTCCTAGAACATCGGGAAGGCCTCGTTTGAACGGAAATTAAAATTTTTAGTGTCCCTTTTATTTGACCACAAAGATCGGATGGCTAATAGCCTCCCTCCCACGTTCTTTTTCCCCCAAAAATTGTTCCAGCAAAAGTTTCAGATAGCCATTTTGTTTAGCATAGTTGAATGGTTCCAAAATTATACTTGTAGATTTAACATGACCCATGCAGCCCCTGAGGATAGATCTGGGGATAAAAGTATGCTGAGGATAATAGGGATAATATACGATCTATGAAAACCAGTTTCATAGCGACAAAGACAAACAACGGGTGACAGAATACACTGGACTTGTATAAAATGGGCTATATATTTGCACATTAGGGGGTTGGGGGTAAGGTGAGGTTAAGTTAGATTAGGTTACTTTACCCCCACACCCCCCTAATGTGCAAATATATAGCCCAAATAATATTATTATTGTATAAACTGAAGTATTATATTTTCATCATATTTTGACACATTTCAGTGGGATTAACATAACTTTACTTCTTAGGTATGTTCCGTATAATTAACAAGAACCTCTGTTTCTTTAATAAAGAATTTCTTGGGTATGTTCCGTATAATTAACAAGAACCTCTGTTTCTTTAATAAAGAATCAATAAGACCGATGCTTATCGAAATTTTTGAAGGGTGGGACAAATTTGTTCCATGAAAATATAATTAGGCTATTTTCAAAATTGTTTCTGGTGTCAGTAATTATACTAGCTCAACTAGAGTAAACAGAAAATAGTTTCTGTATTTTTTTGGGAAAAAATGGAGTTTTGAATAAACAAGGAAAACAAGTTAAAAGAAAAAAGTAAATATTTCGATTAGATCACCGATAACCAATTTTCAGTGATCGGGGGTATAAGCCAAGGGTACTAATTCGGGAAAATACAGGGATGAAGTAAGGATTTTGTTCTATTCTCTGTATAAAGATTCAAAAAGCGTGTTTCAAAATTCCAAAGGTAATTTTTGGCCAAAAAAGAAAAAAACATCGATCTAAAGGTACTTTTCCACATCTAGGGGTAATTTCATCCCCTTCTTGTAGGTACGATGTATAGAACATGGTAAAGAAACAAAACAATTATTAGTCACCATGATAAGGAGTATTATAATTCTAATGATTTGTAGTCAATAATCCTGTGATTTATGTGCTGATTTAGTGATTTTTTTCAAGAATATAGTTTTTTTTACCGGGTGGCAATCCTGGTTCCGACCAGGGTTGTGACTTATGAAATAATAATATTTTTACCTTTTTACCTAAGCTTATTTTCATCATTTTCGCCTAGGTGTGGTTCAGGGAAAGAGAGAGGAAGGTAATTTGGTATAGGAAAAGAGTCTTATACTATTTGAGATATACTTCACGAGGGAAGGTGGAGCTTTGGAAACTGCGACCCAGGGCTCTGGGTTAATTTTTTAGAATAAGGGCATTGGTCTACTGACTCCCGAAATCTGTCAATGCTATGTGCATTGCAATCTTCAAGTTCCAGGTCACCAAATCTATTTTCCAGTGCAAGATTATATTCTCTCTGCAGAGCCTTGCTATGAAACTTTCGACATCGAACTTTTAACATTGTTTCGGGTTTTTATTGCAACCTTCAGATTCAGTTTACACTCAGCCATCACAAGTTGGTCTGAGAAGCAGTCTGTGCCGTGGTATGTTCTGACATCTTCAAGGCAACATCTCTGTTTACTTTTAAATATGTGGTGTGTTTGGTTCTTGGTTCTGCCATTGGGAGAATTCAAAGTATATTTATGAATCGTCTTGTACGTAAATAATGTACTTCCGACAATTAATTCATGGGTAGCGAAAAGCCAATGAGAAATGTTCCATTTCGCTCAATTCACCGCGTTCATGTGCGCCAATCACCGTGGGTGCGTATTGGGCATCACTTCCAATCTTCGCATGAAAGTGCCCACATTTTACCCGAAGATCGTTTCAGTGGACATTTTGAGCAACATCGTTCAAGGACTGGTAGGAAGAATCTTTTTATTCGCTCGCTTCTCTAGTGGGAGCATACACCGCAATAATAATCCTCTTCTCAACAGTATTAACAAATCGTTCTCGCGAGATGGGGTTACTGACGGGCTCCCAATCTGAGAATGATTTCCTAGCTCCCTTATCGACCGCAAGGGCCATTCCACCAGTTTTCACCCTTTTTTTTCAATAAAATAACAGATGCTAATTTTCGCAATCGGCAATCCCAAGTGCATGAATGTTCGTCTTTGATAGGGCAGCAATCTCAATATGCTAATTTTTAAGGGCCTCCATGACACTATTCGCCCTGCCACACTATGTTTCCTGGATCAAAACTCTTAAGTTCCAGAATCTGATTCAGATAAAGTCGTTAAAAATTGTTTCATGGGGCTCGTAGCATTGGTCATCATTAGGTCAGTCTGATTTCCGAGGTCATTTATTGCTGCTAATAACTAACTTTTCATAGTGACAGTTTATCAGCCTCCCGACCAACCCTTGACACTTTACACGGATTTGGGACCGTCAGCTGCGGTCCGAGAGAGCCAAAGGGAAAATCTTGGTAATCTCTCTGGCGCACATCAGATTGGGCTTAAATTAGTTTAAGTCCAATCTGCTACTCTTTTTACTTGAGGGGGAAACTAACAAAAAAAAACAGTTTTACAATGCGTCAATGAATGAACAACTTGAGTGGTCGGGGATATATCATGCAAGTACCGCTATTTTGAATAAAAAACTACTTAACAAAAAGAAAGAATTTTTAGTTGCATATTCTTAATCTTCAAGAAAGGGTGGGGGGGGGGCAAGTAGGAACAGATTTTTTGAATTAAAACTGTCCTTTTTATTACAAGTGTAAACAAATTCAGTTTTGTTGCATATTCTCGGTCTTCAAGTATGAGGAGGGGTGATACGTGGTGTCACTTAATGGGTATAAATAAATTACAGGCCAGCTTGTGGTAGTTTTTGGAAACCTGTGAAATCAAAATTAAATCTCTTTTAGAATTGAAATTTTCAGCTAAAACCTTTCCTTTTCTAGGTGGTACCAACAAGTTTATGGTAATGGCAATGCTTACCCGCCTCTAAATCTGCCCAATTTCGGGACTTATGGCTACGGTGAAACTGATTATTCTCATATTGCGCCATATCAAATGGAGCAAATAAGGCAAACCGAAGCACCGCAGAAAATAGAGACACCAAACTATTCCCGAGTTCCTCCTTCTGAAGCGATCAATATAACAATCCCGAAGCATCTTAAAAAAGATCCAGATTACCAAGAATGGGAAACAGACAAGTTTAAAAAATATGCTGAACTTGAATCTAAGGGCTGGCCAAAGGATCATACTACTGTTATTCACGTAACCTGCAACAACCCAATGCCTGTGCCTCCTCAAAAACCAGTGCCACCACGAAAGAAAAGAAGATGGTTTCGACCAGGCTATAGGCCACCCCCGTTTCCACGTGAAATGAAGTTGAGAATGATTGATAAAGCTGCTCTCTCTGAAGTACAGTATTTGGATCTGGCTGGTGCAGACAAAATTTATCCACAAGATTTGTTCCCGAGGGAATTTGAAAGGCAAAATACCTCAGCGTTCTTTCATAATCAAGGTAATGCATTTTCTGATATTCATTAAAGACAAAAATAAAAATAAAATGAAGACGAATATGTATTTTGGTGCGTCCTGAGTTGGCAATTCTAGAATGTTTTGTTTTGAAAATCAATCTAAACAGCAAAATATATCAAAGTATATAGCTTCTCCTCTGTAAGGTCAAACAGGCCCTTAAATGCCAGTTTTTGTGAAAATCAAACACTGTTTGTCAAATATTTACTTAATGTGCTTTGACTAAGCTTCTGTGCTGAAATCTACATACTCAGAAATCCGCATGTACCAACTGGGATGGAAATCAAAAAGTTGTTTATTATTATCATTATTATTTTTATTTATGCACCTTAGTTCATTTTAGTTCAGGATAGTCAAGATGCGATCTTCTCCAAAGGAATGGACCCCAACGAGTACTGATAAAGAGGCAAAGAAGCCTGCAAGGGGGTGGGGGGAATAATAGAACATACATCGAAAGCTTAGCCACAGAAGCCAGACGAACTGCAGGTCGTGGAGTCAGTAGAACTGTGTAACTATCATAGGCAGCGCAATAGCGCTGCCTAAATAAAGAACGATGTTGGCACAATGTATTATTTGTTTTCTTGTTTTGGCAACAGGATGTACACACTGTTGGTCCTTGGGGATTGTTGACGGATCGTACACCCTGTTGATGAAAGTCAGAGATGGATCAAGCGTGATGTTGAGAAGAAACGATTCGAGACGGAGCAGTACATACTGTTTTCCAAGGGGGTTGGAGACAAAGCATACACACTGATTTCCAAAAGGAGTTGTATTTGGAGTATGCGCACCACTGACGAAGGTCTTTTTGAATGACCTTCAGTGCAAGACGTTTATATTCTTGAGTATGGGGGCTGGGAGAGGGTCAAATGTATCAACTTCGGTGCCTTCAATCTTAGAGATTGGAATTTCTTGCATGACTCTGATTTCAATCAGACAGTTCGTGATAACGAACTGTAAGTAAGGAGCGATGCGACTTAATAGTAATCGAAACTCTAAAAAGTGGAATTTTGATATCAATGCTTATAGCAAAAGCATCGGCTTATTATAATGATTCAAAATATAGAAGATTCATTAATTTTAGTTTTACCCATCGAAGGCTATGAGCCCGGGAAAATTTGAATGATTTTCGAAAAAAGGGGAAATCACCCCCTAAAAGTTAATGCATCTTAAGGAAAATCACCCCATCAGAATCAGCATATCAGAAAGCCCTACTATAGAGGTTTCAAGCTCCCATCTTCAAAAATGTGGGATTTGCAGTTTTTGCCAAAAGAAAGATTACGGATGCGTGTTTATTTGTTTTGTTTTTTTGTTTTTTTTTTCCAAGGGTGGTTGTATTGAACCAGAGATCATAGAATATCGGGAGAGAGCTCATTCGAACGGAAATAAAAAGTTCTACGCCGTTTTTTTTTCGCCAATGTATTTCGATTAATATTTTGAGATTGTCATTTTGTTCAGTATAGTTGAAAGGTCTAATAGCTATGCTTTTAGAGACAAAATGACCCCCCCCCCCCTCCCAAAACCCCTGGGGAAATGTCTTTCAGCTATGAAATTTGCCCGTTGTTTACGTATAGTGTTTGTTATTGGGAATAATGCATGCATTTTTGGGGTGGGGCGGGGGGTTTAATTTTTTACTGGGGGATTTTCCATGGAGAATGAAGTTTATGGGGGGGGGGGTGAACATTTCAGGGGAAATTTTGCACTGTGGGAATTTGCCAGAATTTCTATACGAAGTTCCTTTTATTTGTCTTACTTTCTCTTTGTTGATTCAATTTTAGACGTGGAGATGTTAATGGTAATTGAACGAGGTAAATTTTCACTGGGATTGAATTGTCTAGGGGTCTTCCTATGGAGGGAGATCCAAATATCCCGGCATTATTTAAAAAAACAATAAGAAATTAAATAAAAACAAGTTTTTGCAACTGAAGGTAAGGAGTAACATTAAAACTTGAAACGAACAGAAATTATTACTTATACGAGGGGGATGCCCCCTCCTCAATACCTTGCTCTTTATGCTAAAGTTTGACTTTTTGTCGTAGTTTTTCAAGAACGACTCTTGAAAAACGAGGGTCGATTAATTAGAACAATAAGAATTTGTTTTACAGTACTTAAAACTTTAGCGTGAAGAGCGAGTATCGAGGAGGGGGCAACCCAATAATTTTTGTTCATTTTAAGTTTTAATGTTTCTTTTTACTTTCAGTTGAAAATACTTGCTTTTTATTTAATAACTGTAGGCCTACTGTATCCACCCTTGCATTAAATTATATTCATAAAATCTCGGTTTTATCTGACTAATGTTTCGTTGAATGTGCTTGAGCTAAGTAGTGTAGAGTTTAACGGAATTGAGCATCAGCTTGAGCTAATTAGGGTTAAATTCAATGAAGATTGAGTTAAATGGGAGTTGAGTTAAGCGGGTTTGAATTTGATAAAATTTGAGTCAATTTGAGTAGGATTGATGTGAATGAAGGTTGAGTTCAGTTGCTGTTTCTATTATTAGTATGGATACACTCAGTAAGCTGAGTTGAGGATCAGGCCACTATTGCCTTCACAAACAAAAAATAGTATTAATAGTGGCTGGGCTCTTGGTACCCTCTTGGTTGTGATATTCTGAAATAGGGCTGTCTATTTCTTTTATTCCACTTTCTAAAAGAGCCTTCCAGCTTCAGATGTAACATTTGTCCATAAAAACGAAGGGAGAGTCACCCACCACTCATCAGCCGTTGTCGGATAGAGGCATTTGATTCAAGAACGAGTACTATCATGGAAACATTTTTCCCACCTTAGATTGTGCCTCAGGATATATTTTTTTGTACCCCGGTCGTTGCTTCTCATGTACAGGAGGATTGACTCCTTGGGTGATGATTTTGATGCAGGGCCAAAGACGTAGCGTACTCTCTCTTGATCGAAAGAGCTCTAGGACAGTGCATACGCTTGGTTAATTAAAGAGGGTTGGAGACAGAGGCCTCGTATTGTTTATCAGAGGTCGGGGACGGATTACCGGAGAAAGTCTGAGATGAAGCGTATCCCTTATTGACCCATAAGTCCCTGAAGTAATATTCAAAAATATTTCTAAATTTGGAGGTGGGGAGAGTTGGAAGGGCACGGGCCTAAGTCTTTTTTGGTCTTTCAAAGTACTCCTTTCAGAAGCAAACAGTACAAAAAATTAAATACAATTATGTAAGCTTAATTTGAACAAAGTATAGCATTCCATCTATGTATTAATATTTATTAATGGGAACTATTGCTTTAAACTACGAGCAGAAACAAAATAAGAGAGAGCAAGAAGAACATAGGAAACCAAGTCAAGTGTTTAAGAATTTTTGACCCAAGCCTCCTCTTTTTCCTAGGATTTCTGGATTTATTACGATGTTTACTAAATTTTTGATGCCCCATAAAAGCGTGCCCGATACGCAAGTTTGAAATATCATGTGAGTGGATTGATAAATGCAGCCAACTCTGTGATAAAAACTATTCCTTTTTTATACTTTTTTTTATAAGTAGAAATATGTTATTCCTTATTCTGAATAAGTGTGGTGTTTATTTTTTTTCAAAAGTAAACTTAGGAAAGTGCTGATCATTTTTGGACAGTTTTATATAATTAGGTTTGATAAAGGGGTTTTATATAATAATATAAGTCAATTTTTTAGACTAAAACCTAAGTTAACTCTACAAAAAGCCAGCGGGATTCTCAATATTTGAAAATTATTAATGACCAGTTGTATTCACAGTTTGAGGTGCCATTGTATTCACACAGAATAGTTTAACCATGAATAAGTGCCCTAGAATAGGTATGGTTGCGAAATGGGTCTATTTTAATACATTTAAGTAAATCTTATTTATTTAATTATATTTAATTAAATTTATAACAAATTTGAGATAATTTAATATAAGTAAATACATTTAAATAAATTTTACAAAATTAAATTTTTTCCTTTTTTATATATGTATATAAAATATCTGATTGCACGAAGCATTTGATTTGTAAGCTCTTCTCCCTCAAAGGCAAGCACGGGAGGGGAGTCCCTCCCCAAGTGCCGAAGATCAATTGGAGTCTGAATTAAAAACTAAATTTTCCTTCCCCCATATCCGTCATTTTGTTGCCCCCACTAGTGCTGCTGCTTGGTCATTGATGTTGGCATTGTTTTGCTTGTTTCTTGCACTAGACGAACCTGAAGGAAGAATTGAAAGAAAAATTCAGGAAGATAGGTGTGATTCACAATTTACGGGCTGCACTAATTCTTCCTTGGGATTTCAAGAAATTGTTAGTGATAAGCATGTTTACAAATACAAAATTGTTAAAGGTAGGCTGTTCTAATGTAAGAATATAAAATTAAGCAAATGGAAGCCGCATTGACTTTTCTCAGCCGCTGCTTTATGGATGGCTGCAAGCTTTTGAATCACGTCGTCGCTGATGCCGAGACTTGAATTTCGGACTTCACTTCAGAAACAAAACACCAACTAATGGAATAGAACGCTTCACATTTCCTCCTCTGTCCAAATAAAAAAAAAAGAAAGAAAAAGCCAAATAAATTATAAGCACCAGGAAGGTAACGGCAAAAAATTTTTTATTTTATGAAAAGGGCTTGAATTTCAACGGCGTCTATGTAGAAAACTAACCCAGGTATCAAGTAGTAAGTAAAAGAAAGTGTACTTTTTATCAGATATTAAAGTCATTTTACAATAACCTTTTAACTTTCCGAATGACTCTCGTGCTTTAAATCAGGTTTTAACAAAATTAAGAATTTTCAGAAAAGAAAATGGAAATTTTTTGAAGTTGCGGCGTAGAAAATAAAATACTGTACAAATAAACTGATCATTTGAAGCAATCTCATTGTCTACCCACCTGTATCAGCAAGAGTGACACCAAGGAATTTTTCCTGGGTGGGGATGAGGGTTTATATTACTAGAAGTTTTGTTTTTTTCAGGATTTAAGTGGGATTGTTTTTTATTTTCCTTTTATTGATTCGTCTTTGAAATGTATTCTTCCTCTAGCTTCTCGTGGCACCCATATGTAGTATATTTGATGACTATGCAAGTCATCATCACGGCTTAACTTCATTCTTTAGGTCGAACTTCTTAACAAGTATTAAATAGCTCTGCTTTATTTGTATTGACGTAATGTGGTTCAATACCGCTCTCTAGGGCTATAATGAAAGAAAGGTTGAGATGCCTAGGGCACGTTGTCCGGATGAAGGATGACAGATTGCCGAAGATTATTCTTTTCGACCAACCGTCTAGGGATAAACGGAAAGCAGGTCGTCCTCGTCTGGGGTGGGGGGACGTCATAAAGAAAGATTTAAAGAAAATGGGAACTTCGTGAGAGGGTGTAAAAAGGGAGGCTTTGAATAGATTGGGATGGAGGAGGAGCGTGCGTAGCTGTGTTGGCTTCAGGTGGCTTGGTGCTGCGGTGAGTTGTTAGTAGTAGTAGTAGTTTACTGGCTGTCAGTTAATCTAGAGTGTAAAGAAATGTTTAGTATTTTTTCTTGTAACTTTTAATGTGGATGTGACTCTTTTGTGTTTCTTTCCTAGATTCCCGCTTGCCACTCGGATTCAATAAGGTGCCTCGTCCAAATCTTAAGTGGTTTAACCCGAATTTCAGAAGGCAGTTCTCAAGAGAAGAACGAGTAAAGAAAGAGGATAAAGAAGGAACTCACAGTAAAGAGGAGAAACCATGTGATAAAGTGGAATCAAACGGAAAAAATGAAGCTGAAGAAGTAAAAGAAGATGTAATTCGGATTCACAGTAAAGAGGAGAAACCATGTGATAAAATGGAATCAAACGGAAAAAATGAAGCTGAAGAAGTAAAAGAAGAGGTAATTCGGATTTGGAAAGGATTTTGGTCACGTTTTGTCGATCAAATGAGTTTTTTATTTGTAAAAGGAAATGGTCTAAAAAAATGATGTTCATCTGGTTGAGACACCATTGCCTACAGGGTGTATGAATTTTGAATTTCGATTTTTTTTTTTTAGCGTAGCTATATTTGTTTTTGTTTTTTTAGGTCCTGGGGTTGTGAATACACGAGTACAATGTCGAATACGCTCATAAGTGTATTTTTATTTCGAGTAGTAATGCAGGCTTAGGCTATTGAGATTCCTGCTTTTTGTTAAGTGTTATAGCATTTTTTTTCCGATTTCTTGAGGAAAACACCAAAAAAGTATTTTTCAAAATTTAAGAGCAATCTCTCCCTGTGCGTAAGTAGGAATGCTAGTAAATATGTCATATTTGAAAAGTTAGCGAGAAATTCCCCTTATTGCGTTTGGGACTTTGACATTTTATGTGCTTATAATTCAAAAACTACTAGTGCCCCTTGAAGTGCATTGATAACCGGCATGGTTTAAAAAAACTATTTGTACAGTGCTCGTTTGTTAGTATTGTTAGTTTGTTTATTCGTGTGTTTTTATTTTTCCTATTTATACGCTTTGTTGAATATATTGTGTTTTATGCCTCCCCCCTATTTTATAAAAAATATCTTGAAGAAAACAAAAGTGCTATTTTTTAGATATCTATTTTCGAAATCCTGATAAATTCAGTCAAACCATAGCATTTTTAGAGATCTCTGAATGCAGGAAATTAATGGGTGATGAGAAGAGAATTGCAATTTATTTCAGGAAATCTCGTACTTCAGCAATTTGTGAATATTTTTCTGGTCTTTTATATGTTTCAAAGCGAAATATACCAGTTCTCTTTTCCATTTACCAGAAACGTCAATGGCGTCAATTGGAGGGAGTTTTTTTGCCCTTCTCCTTTCTAACTTTTAATAATACATAATTTTTGTCTTTTCATTGAAAAATACATATTTGGTATTTTCTTTGAAAAAACAACGGCCGAATTAAGGGCTGGATTTTTTATAATTTCATTTTATAATAGAATGACTATCTATATAATTAGCTTGTCTTGTTGTTGTTGTTGATTTTTTAAGAAATTTCTCCCTCCTCCCTCTTGCTGAAATAATTTTTTGCGTACTTTCATGTACGTGACACGGAATATCTGGCTAATTTACATAAACTGTAAGGATATCAAAGATTCGTCGAAATACTACACGTTTCAATTAACAAAGAGTCTAAATTATTTCCCAGGTAGGCTTGATAAAATTTTCTTAAGTATTTCTTTAATTTATTAAGTGAATCCTGAATAAAATTCGACTATATTCTGATATATTCGAAGGAAATAGCTGGATATGTTGGTGGATAAGCTATATATATGTGGAAATAGCTAAGGAAATAGCTGGATAAGCTATATATATGTGGAAATAGCTAAGGAAATAGCTGGATATATATTCGAAGGAACCTGCGTAAAACTGAAGATGAAATAGCTGGATATGTTGGTGGATAAGCTATATATATGTGGAAATAGCTAAGGAAATAGCTGGATAAGCTATATATATGTGGAAATAGCTAAGGAAATAGCTGGATATATATTCGAAAAAACCTGCGTAAAACTGAAGATGAAATAGCTGGATATGTTGCTGAGAGTATGTCGCGAAACTATTTGTTGGTAAATAAAAAAAAAAAAAAATGTTTAAAAAATTCTATGTGTACATAGACAGGGTGTAAAGAGGGGGACTTTACATAGATTGGAATGAAGAAGAATGTGCTTAGCTCTGCTGTCCTGAGGCGGCTTGGTGCTGTAGCAAGTTTTTAGTAGTAGTAGTAGTAGTAAGACAAATATTTGGCTCGTCAATCGTAGCTTGGAGACTTTTAATATTTAGTGTTTTATTATTTTATGCGAGATACACTATTTCTTTTTAGAGGGAGTTACATGCTGTGCCTAACCAAGGATTAATAAACAAAAGGAAATGCGATGAGAATGACGACGATATTGGGCAACCCAAGGTGCAAAAACTGAAATCAAAGAAATCAATCGGAATCGTCATCAACAGAAATAATCGTTGGAAATTTCACCATGCTAAGACAAATAAAAGAAGAGAAATCAGGCATATTCCATCAATTTTGCAGTCAAATGTACCATTTGGATTTCGAAAAGACCCCGGAGAAGCTGTTCCGCCCTCTTTGTTAGCAATGCCGTTGCATAATGTTCGACCTCTACTTTTATCAGCACCAGTGCCTGATGTTTTCTCTCTCCCGCTCTATGATGAGGTAAAATTTCTGTTTCTAATAAAGCTACGAGTGATGAACTTAAACGGTGAAGGACATCAAAATAAATCCTTTGCCCAGTAGATTCACCTTAGGTCTATTCATTTCTGAAAACCGTGATTTCTGAAGATATATCTTTTGACTGTTTCAAAATGGTGAGGTTCCTTAAACACTAGGGGAAAAATGGGAATTCAATTGTTAATGAAAAAGACCTCCATGAGGTTTCATGCAGCTTTTTGGTTGTAGCGGGTGCTGACTTTAAGGGGGGTTTGCTACCTTAGAAGATCACCTTATCTCGTTCATTAGATAACCCATCTTAAGTTTATTCATGTTTAAAAACCCGAATTTCTAATTTTTTTCTTTTGGCTCTTTCAAAATTATTTATTTTTTGATGGTACCTCATTTTCATCAGTGTTGCCCTGTTGAATTGTCAAAATAATATTCAAAACTGCTTTGCTAAATTTGACAACGACTTTAGTCCATAAGAAACAGTCCCATAACTGGGGCAGCACCATATTGCTGTCTGTCTTACCACGTTTCTTCGTCAAAATAAGCAAAACAAATTATTTAAATTTGACGAAGCTATGCATTTGTAAACAAAAAAAACAAAAAAAAAAAAAAAACACCCGTTGGAAACTACACTTTTATAGTAAACCTATGCCTTCTTCTGGTGTTAGTTTTTGTTTGTTTTTATTGGCTGATTTTTCACCTATTTTTCTTTCTTTTTTGTAATTTGGTACCCGCTGCACACAATACAAACGCACAAACTGCATAATTGCGTATGGAGAAATTTTTATTTGAAAATTGAATTCCCAGCTTTTCTTTATTTTTAATTATATATGGTTGTGTAAGTTCCAACTGCAGCTTCATTTTAATTTTCATTACTACTTTATCAATCAATCAATCAATCAATCAATCAATCAATCAATCAATTTATTAATACTAAAAAAAAAACAATACAATTACAAACTTAAAATTTAAACACGCCCAAGAAGCTAAGCTTGTACAGGGCCAACAAAACAAATAAGACACTATTATAAATCACTAGAAAAAAAAAAAAAAAAAAAAAAAAATTAGATAAGAGACATTTATTAAAAAATGAGAAAAAATAGGATAAAATAGGAGAATTATTTTAAAAATATTGAATTAAAAAAAAAAAAAAAAAAGACAAAAATGTGGATAGAAAGCAAAAAATTAATAAAAAAGGGGGAAAATAATAAAATGGAAATACCCAGCGAGAAATTGCCTTTGCAGAAAGAGATAGAGGGACATCAGGAGGGATGGAGTTCCATACTAAAATAGATTGATAAACAGGAGACCTCTGACCTGCTGTCGATGAACGCTTAGGTAAAATGAACCTGCGATAAGAGCTACGTAAAGAAGAAGAGTACCTACCTGAGCCTGACAGAAAGAAAAACTGCTGCAGAGATGGTGGGAGTCTACCTAGAAAAGCAGAATGTGCTAAATAAAGGTAACTTTTACCCACAATACGATCCAGCGGAGCTATTCCAGTATCATTATAAAGATCAGAGGAAGGGTAAAAACGAGGAAGAAGAAAAGTAGCCTTCACTGCCCTATTTTGGGCTCTTTGAAGTGAGCAGAGAAGAGATTTATTAGTACTACCCCAGACAGAACAGCAATAAGAAAGGTAAGGAAAAATAAAAGCATAATAAGGAGAAAGCATAACATCAGGGGGAAGAAATGAGTTAACCCTGTATAACATTGAAGATTGGCGGAGGACAAGGGAACGGGTATGAGTTATATGGGGTTTAAAAGAAAGAAAACAGTCAAGATACACACCAAGAAATTTCACTATAGTAGCTTGCGGTATAATATCATTCCCATAAGTCAGGATGGTTGGTTCTCCTGCGTCTCTCATACGATAATGGGTTCTAAAGTGTACAATGGCACTTTTTTGGCTGTTGAGAGTCATACCATTTGACCAGCACCAATCTTTTACTTTATCAAGAAGACCTTGAGCTAGGGAAATGGCAGATGGCAGGTCCACTGCAGCAATGAAGAAGTTACTGTCATCAGCACAAAGTATAGGGTGCACAAGGGGATGAAGACCATCAACAAGATCATTAATATAAATTAAAAACAAAAGTGGTCCAAGCACAGAGCCCTGTGGGACACCTTTCACAATAGGCAAGGAAGAGGAAGAAGTACCATTAACAAAAACATACTGAGATCTCCCTGAGAGGTAAGACCTAAACCATTCAAGTGGGACTCCATGCACTCCAAATGAAGATAATTTAGACAAAAGAACAGAGTGAACGACCATATCAAATGCCTTTGAAAAGTCAAGAAATAGACCCAAAACACACAAGCCCTTGTCAAGATTAACACGCACAAACTCTGTTGCATCTGAAAGTGCATGCAAGGTAGAGAAACTGGGACGAAAGCCATACTGATGGTTAGTTATGAGAGAATTACCTGCAGTCGTATTAGTACTAAATACAAATGAAGAGAGTCTACAATACACTACTTTTTCAACAACCTTAGAAATTACAGGAAGGAGAGAAATATGTCTATAGTTTGCAATTAGAGATGAATCACCTTTTTTAAACAAAGGTACAACATTAGCAACCTTAAATAAGTGAGGAAAAACACCAGAAGAGAGAGAGAGGTTAGTTATGTGTGAGATGGGGTTAGAAACAAACTGACCAATTTTTTTAAGAACATTACAGCTCAAACCAAAACCATCAACTGTACGGCTACTTGAAAGCTGAGAAATAATGTTCGAAATTTCGGTATCACTACATGGAAAAAGGAAAAATGACTTTTCTGCTAAGGGAAAACTACTTACTCTGCTGTAGGGTGGATTAGGAACTGAAGGAAGTGAGGTGAAATACGAATTGGAGGCGCTTGCTGAAGAATTTTTCTCCACGAAAGATCCATCAGCTTCCTTGTACTGACAAGGAGGGGACTGTTTGAGTTTCTTGCGGAAAAGATCTTCATTAACTACAGTCCAAACCTTCCGCAAATTCCCCTTACACTCATCAATTCAACGCAAAAAACATAGCTTTTTGGCTGCACATACTGAAGAAGTAAGCACATTTTTATAAAGTTTATACTTCAAAAGATCATCCTGTGTCTTACTTTTACATGCAGCCTTAAACAGAGACGCCTTCATATGTGTAGCATTGATCAGACCTCTAGACATCCATGGACATTTAGGTATGGAATTCCTTGGCCTCTTTCTAAGAGGAAAATGTTTATCCAACAGAGCTCCGATACGACACAAAAATAAACTCGTTGCACAATCAACATCATTAGCTTCAAGAACACTAGACCAATCATTACTCTGAAGACTATGTATTAAATTAGAAAACCTCAAATTCTAAAATAATTGTTTTGCTTGTCCTGCTGTTGTTTTCTGTTGTGCTATTGTTTTGCTGGTTGTGGCTCAAGGTTTATTTTACCCCTCTCCCCTTGCTAAGTTTTGCTTTTTAATATTTTCTCGATTATTTCTGACACTTCCAAAAACTTTCATTTTTTCAAATATGCCCCCTCCCACTAAAACAAAATATCTCTTTATATGAATGCGCTTAGAGCATTTCAACTTCTTAGAAGTTGACGACGGTGTCCGCTAAGCATTAGCTTTTCTTGGGGCTGAGCAGTAGGTCTCTGCTGTATCCTATCGTGTGAAACCGTGTAGTGTTATACCCTGTGGCGTCAATTGGGGGGCAGAGTATTTGTGCCTTCCCTACGTACCTCCTAGACTTTGAAATACATCTTTTAAGGGGGGATTTTAATTGAAAATTTTACTTTAAAGCAAGTTTGCCTTCCCCCCCCCCCCCAGATTTCTGTGAATTGACGCCACTGGTTAGGTCATATACTTAAAAGAATTTTCAAGAAGAACAAATCTATCTAAGTGCCTAACATAGTTTTTGCGAATTACAATAATTATCTATTAAAGATCTAATTGTTTTGCAAGTGTTTGGTCCTAAGCTTGCTCGATATTGACAAACTAAATCTATCACTCCTATATCAAAGTGTAGTATAAACAGAGGTATACAAAATGCTGGCTTATTGTTGATATGTTCTGTACTAACCTCATTTCCTACCTTAACCGCAGCAGTGTTATTCTCGTGCATAGCACTAATCACTTCAATGTGTTTGTTTGTTGTATCAAAAAGAATTATATTTTCGCTAAAACTCTTCTATCACCTGAAACAAACACTTGCTCATAATCAATAAAATTAAGGACTAACGGTGTTTAATGACTCAGGCACTTGTCAATTATTAACCTAAAAGTGAAAATTTGGTGAAAACATCATCCACCGTTCCTAAAACCGCATCGTTCTTCTCGTAAAAATTTGTCTACATCTTCTCTCAGTCTAAAAAGTATCATCATACTAAGTAATTTGCTACCTACAGAGACAAGGCTAAACCACACTCACTCTTATAACTTTTATTATACAAGGGTTGGAATTTTTTAGAGCTACTTTTTTGTAGTATTTCTGTGGAAAAAGACATTTAAACAATAATATCCCCCCGCCCTTCCACCTAGGTTTAAAAGTCTGTTTTGTATCTTCATTGAAAAGAAATTTGATAAAATTCTATCCCCTTTCCTTCCCACATTTTCACGAATTGCCGCCCCTGGCTTGGTGTTACAGCTGGAGCTTTTTCGAATGTTCTCTGTTTGTTGTAAGGAAGAAGATTAGGAAATATTTAATTTTGTACCTAATAAGTTATTACTGACCACTCTGCTAAGAAGGGTAATTGTTTTATTCTTCTTTTATTTTGATATCTCACTTTTCCGAGCATTCAAAAGAGAGAACTTGGAAAAAATTGATTATACAAAAATGCGACTACACACCACGTTCTCTAACTTTGTTATTCAATATTATGTCATGCCTTGAAAAAAAGGAAGAGAGATGAGATATTAATTCCTACATCTCCCCTCCTCCTGCACACATACCAATACCTGTATATGAGTGAAGGCCCACCGAGAGTTAGACATTTAGGCATTGAAATGCGGTCTTTCGGGCATGTGATACCCCCATCCCCCTGCACAATGTGCTTATAATTCAATAACTACTAGTGCCCCTTGAAGTGCATTGATAACCGGCATGGCTTAAAAAAACTGTTTGTACAGTGCTCAGTTTGTTTATTCGTGTGTGTTTATTTTCCCTATATATACGCTTTGTTGGATATATTGTGTTTTCTTGGATAAATTATAAAAAATATCTTGAAAAAAACAGAAGTGCTATTTTTTAGATATCTATTTTCGAAATCCTGATAAATTCAGTCAAACCATAGCATTTTTAGAGATCTCTGAAGGCAGGAAATTAATGGGTGATGAGAAGAGAATTGCAATTTATTTCAAGAAATCTCGTAATTCAGCAATTTTTGAATATTTTTCTGGTCTTTTATATGTTTCAAAGCGAAATATACCAGTTCTCTTTTCCATTTACCAGAAACGTCAATGGCGTCAATTGGAGGGAGTTTTTTTGCCCTTCTCCTTTCTAATTTTTAATAATACGTAATTTTGTCTTTTCATTGAAGAATACATATTTGGTATTTTCTTTGAAAAAACAACGGCTGGATTAAGGGCTGGATTTCTATAATTTCATTTTATAATAGAATGACTATCTATATAATTAGCTTGTTTTGTTGTTGTTGTTGATTTTTAAATAAATTTCCCCCTCCGCCCTCTTGCTGAAATAAATTTTTGCGTACTTTCATGTACGTGACCCGGAATATCTGGCTAATTTACATAAACTGTAAGGATATCAAAGATTCGTCGTATACTACATGTTTCGATTAACAAAGAGTCTAAATTATTTCTCAGGTAGGCTTGATAAAATTTTCTTAAGTATTTCTTAAATTTATTAAGTGAATCTTGAATAAAATTCAACTATTTCCTGATATATTCGAAGGAAATAGCTGGATATGTTGGTGGATAAGCTATATATATGTGGAAATAGCTAAGGAAATAGCTGGATATGTTTCTGAGAGTATGTCGTGAAACTATTTGTTGGTAAATAAAAAAAAAAAAAATTTATAAAATTCTATATGTGCATAGACAGGGTGTAAGGAGGGGGACTTTACATAGATTGGAATGAAGGAAGAATGTGCTTAGCTGTGTTGTCCTGAGGCGGCTTGGTGCTGCAGTGAGTTGTTAGTAGTAGTAGTAGTAAGACAAATATTTGGCTCGTCAGTCGTAGCTAGGAGCCCTTTAATATTTAGTGTTTTATTATTTTATGCGAAATACGCTATTTATTTTTAGGGGGAGTTACATGCTGTACCTAACCAAAGATTAATAAACGAAAGGAAATGTGATGAGAATGACGACGACATTGGGCAACCAAAGGTGCAAAAACTGAAATCAAAGAAATCAATCGGAATCGTCAACAACAGAAATAATCGTAGGAAATTTCACCATGCTAAAACAAATAAAAGAAGAAAAATCAGGCATATTCCATCAATTTTGCAGTCAAATGTACCATTTGGATTTCGCAAAGACCCCGGAGGAGCTGTTCCGCCCTCTTTGTTAGCAATGCCGTTGCATAATGTTCGACCTCCACTTTTATCAGCACCAGTGCCTGATGTTTTCTCTCTCCCTCTCTATGATGAGGTAAAATTTCTGCTTCTAATGAAGCTACGAGTGATGAACTTAAACGGTGAAGGACATCAAAATAAATCCTTTGCCCAGTAGATTCACCTTAGGTCTATTCATTTCTGAAAACCGTGATTTCTGAAGATATATCTTTTGACTGTTTCAAAATGGTGAGGTTTCTTAAACACTAGGGGAAAAATGGGAATTCAATTGTTAATGAAAAAGACCTCCATGAGGTTTCATGCAGCTTTTTTGGTTGTAGCGGGTGCTGACTTTAAGGGGGGTTTGCTACCTTAGAAGATCACCTTATCTCGTTCATTAGATAACCCATCTTAAGTTTATTCATGTTTAAAAACCTGAATTTCTAATTTTTTTTCTTTTGGCTCTTTCAAAATTATTTATTTTTTGATGGTACCTCATTATCATCAGTGTTGCCCTGTTGAATTGTCAAAATAATATTCAAAACTGCTTAGCTAAATTTGACAACGACTTTAGTCCATAAGAAACAGTCCCATAACTGGGGCAGCACCATATTGCTGTCTGTCTTACCACGGGGCTTCGTCAAAATAAGCAAAACTAATTAGTTAAATTTGACGAAGCTATGCGTTTGTAAAAAAAAAAAAAAAAAAAAAAATCAAATACCCGTTGGAAACTGCACCTTTATAGTAAACCTATGCCTTCTTCTGGTGTTAGTTTTTGTTTGTTTTTATTGGCTGATTTTTCACCTATTTTTCTTTCTTTTTTGTAATTTAGTGCCCGCTACACACAATACAAATGCACGAACTGCATAATTGCGTATGGAGCAATTTTGATTTGAAAATTGAATTCCCAGCTTTTCTTTATTTTTAATTATGTATGGTTGTGTAAGTTCCAACTGTAGCTTCATTTTAAATTTCATTAGTACTTTAAAACCTCAAATTCTAAAATAATTGTTTTGCTTGTCCTGCTGTTGTTTTCTGATGTTGTCCTGCTGTTGTTTTCTGCTGTTGTCCTGCTGTTGTTTTCTGTTGTGCTATTGTTTTGCTGGTTGTGGCTCAAGGTTTATTTTACCCCTCTCCCCTCGCTAAGTTTTGCTTTTTAATATTTTCTCGATTATTTCTTACACTTCCAAAAACTTTAATTTTTTCAAATATGCCCCCTCCCACTAAAACAAAATATCTCTTTATATGAATGCGCTTAGAGCATTTCAACTTCTTAGAAGTTGACGGCGGTGTCCGCTAAACATTAGGTTTTCTTGGGGCTGAGCAGTAGGTCTCTGCTGTCCCCTATCGTGTGAAACCGTGTAGCGTTATACCCTGTGGGGTCAATTGGGGGGCAGAGTATTTGTGCCTTCCCTACCTACCTCCCAGACTTTGAAAGACATCTTTAAAGGGGGGATTTTAATTGAAAAATTGACTTTACAGCAATTTTGCCTCCCCCCTCAGATTTCTGTGAATTGACGCCACTGATGAGGTCATATACTTAAAGGAATTTTCAAGAAGAACAAATCTATCTAAGTGTCTAACATAGTTTTTGTGAGTTACAATAATTATCTATTAAAGATCTAATTGTTTTGCAAGTGTTTGGCAGTAAGCTTGCTAGATATTGACAAACTAAATCTATCACTCCTATATCAAAGTGTAGTATAAACAGAGGTATACAAAATGCTGGCTTATTGTTGATATGTTCTGTACTAACCTCATTTCCTACCTTAACCGCAGCAGTGTTATTCTCGTGCATAGCACTAATCACTTCAATGTGTTTGTTTGTTGTATCAAAAAGAATTATATTTTCGCAAAAACTCTTCTATCAGCTGAAACGAACGCTTGCTCATAATCTATAAAATTAAGGACTAAAGGTGTTTGATGACTCAGGCACTTCTCAATTATTAATCTAAGAGTGAAAATTTGGTGAAAAAAGACATTTAAACAATAATATCCCCCCCCCCTTCCACCTAGGTTTCAAAGTCTATTTTTGTATCTTTATTGAAAAGAAATTTGATAAAATTCTTTCCCCTTTCCTTCCCACATTTTCATCAATTGCCGCCCCTGGCTTGGTGTTACAGCTGGAGCTTTTTCGAATGTTCTCTGTTTGTTGTAAGGAAGAAGATTAGGAAATATTTAATTTTGTACCTAATAAGTTATTACTGACCACTCTGCCAAGAAGGGTAATTGTTTTATTCTTCTTTTATTTTGATATCTCACTTTTCCGAGCATTCAAAAGAGAGAACTTGGAAAAAATTTATTATACAAAAATGCGACTACACACCACGTTATCTAACTTTGTTATTCAATATTATGTCATGTCTTGAAAAAAAATGAAGAGAGATGAGATATTAATTCCTACATCTCCCCTCCTCCTGCAAACTTACCAATACCTGTATATGAGTGAAGGCCCACCGAGAGTTAGACATTTAGGCATTGAAATGCGGTCTTTTGGGCATGTGATACCCCCATCCCCCTGCACAATGTGCTTATAATTCAAAAGCTACTAGTGCCCCTTGAAGTGCATTGATAACCGCCATGGCTTAAAAAAATTGTTTGTACAGTGCTCAGTTTGTTTATTCGTGTGTGTTTATTTTTCCTTTTTATACGCTTTGTTGGATATATTGTGTTTTATGCCTCCCCCCGTAAATTATAAAAAATATCTTGAAAAAAACAAAAGTGCTATTTTTTAGATATCTATTTTCGAAATCCTGATAAATTCAGTCAAACCATAGCATTTTTAGAGATCTCTGAATGCAGGAAATTAATGGGTGATGAGAAGAGAATTGCAATTTATTTCAGGAAATCTCGTACTTCAGCAATTTGTGAATATTTTTCTGGTCTTTTATATGTTTCAAAGCGAAATATACCAGTTCTCTTTTCCATTTACCAGAAACGTCAATGGCGTCAATTGGAGGGAGTTTTTTTGCCCTTCTCCTTTCTAACTTTTAATAATACATAATTTTTTTCTTTTCATTGAAAAATACATATTTGGTATTTTTTTTTTGAAAAAACAACGGCTGGATTAACGGCTGGATTTCTATAATTTCGTTTTATAATAGAATGACTATCTATATAATTAGCTTGTTTTGTTGTTGTTGTTGATTTTTTAAGAAATTTCTCCCTCCTCCCTCTTGCTGAAATAAATTTTTGCGTACTTTCATGTTCGTGACCCGAAATATCTGGCTAATTTACATAAACTGTAAGGATATCAAAGATTCGTCGTATACTACATGTTTCGATTAACAAAGAGTCTAAATTATTTCTCAGGTAGGCTTGATAAAATTCTCTTAAGTATTTCTTTAATTTATTAAGTGAATCTTGAATAAAATTCAACTATTTCCTGATATATTCGAAGGAAATAGCTGGATATGTTGGTGGATAAGCTATATATATGTGGAAATAGCTAAGGAAATAGCTGGATATGTTTCTGAGAGTATGTCGTGAAACTATTTGTTGGTAAATAAAAAAAAAAATATTAAAAAAATTCTATATGTGCATAGACAGGGTGTAAGGAGGGGGACTTTACATAGATTGGAATGAAGGAAGAATGTGCTTAGCTGTGTTGTCCTGAGGCGGCTTGGTGCTGCAGTGAGTTGTTAGTAGTAGTAGTAGTAGTAAGACAAATATTTGGCTCGTCAGTCGTACCTAGGAGACCTTTAATATTTAGTGTTTTATTATTTTATGCGAGATACATTATTTCTTTTTAGGGGGAGTTACATGATGTACCTAACCAAGGATTAATAAACGAAAGGAAATGTGATGAGAATGACGACGACATTGGGCAACCCAAGGTGCAAAAACTGAAATCAAAGAAATCAATCGGAATCGTCATCAACAGAAATAATCGTAGGAAATTTCACCATGCTAAGACAAATAAAAGAAGAGAAATCAGGCATATTTCATCAATTTTGCAGTCAAATGTACCATTTGGATTTCGAAAAGACCCCAGAGGAGCTGTTCCGCCCTCTTTGTTAGCAATGCCGTTGCATAATGTTCGACCTCCACTTTTATCAGCACCAGTGCCAGATGTTTTCTCTCTCCCGCTCTATGATGAGGTAAAATTTCTGTTTCTAATAAAGCTACGTTGAACTTAAACTGTGAAGGGCATCAAAATAAATCCTTTGCCCAGTAGATTCACCTTTGGTCTATTCATTTCTGAAAACCGTGATTTCTGAAAATATATCTTTTGACTGTTTCAAAATGGGGAGGTTTCTTAAACACTAGGGGGAAAATGGGAATTCAATTGTTAATAAAAAAGACCTCCATGAGGTTTTATGCAGTTTTTTGGTTGTAGCGGGCGTAGACTTTAAGGGGGGTTTGCTACCTTAGAAGATCACCTTATCTCGTTCATTAGATAACCCATCTGAAGTTTATTCATGTTTTAAAAACCCGATTTTCTAATTTTTTTTCTTTTGGCTCTTTCAAAATTATTTGTTTTTTGGTGGTACCTCATTTTCATCATAGTTGCCTTGTTGAATTGTCAAAATAATATTCAAAACTGCTTAGCTAAATTTGACAACGATTTTAGTCCATAAGAAACATTTCCATAACTGGTGCAGCACCATATTGCTGTCTGTCTTACCACGTTGCTTCGTCAAAATAAGCAAAACTAATTAGTTAAATTTGACGAAGGTATGCGTTTATAAAAAAAAAAAAAAAAAAACACCCGTTGGAAACTACACCTTTATAGTAAACCTATGCCTTGTTTTTTTTTTTTTTTTTTTTTTTTTTTTTTTTTTTTTTATTCCAATGTTCATGGCGCCAGGTACTTCAAGTATCTGATATGCCGCTATTCATTCACCTTGTTCAATGGCCTCGAGGTTTTAAATGCCTATTGTACCTTCTTTTGAAGGTGTCAACAGAGGGATTTTCAGGGATAATATCCCCAGGAAGATCGTTCCAGATAGAAATGCAACGCCGGATGAAGCTGTTCCTCAAGTACTCAGTTTTCGGCGTATCCTCCTTTAGATAATTGGACCGAGCTGTGTGCCTTCGTGTCTGCCTTCTCGGGTGGACAAAGGGGGGCACAATTCGAGAGAGCTCGTCTGAGGGAGGCAAATTCATGTATTTGTAGAAAACAGCCGTCGACGCTACATCAAACCTTTGATTTAGAGATTGGGGCGAGTCATGTGTAGAGGTGCAGCCCGCCCTATTTGCCCTATTCTGGATCTTCTGAAGTGGTGCCAACAGCGTTTTCGGAGCACCAGCATATAGCGGCGCATCCATATTCAGCTATAGGTCTGATGCAAGACTTGTAGAGGTGGGATGATCGAGCTTGATGGAAGATGGTTTTTGCAGCGAAGAGTAACTCCCAGCTTTCTTGCGCAGGAGGTTCTCACCCGATCAAGGTGGTTGTTCCAAGAGAGATCGGTGGAGAAATGAATCCCCAGTAGACGAAGCTCGTCGACTCTCTTTATAGCTTCATTTTTGAAAATTTAAACTGGGGTGTTCACGTGGCACCTTTGATCTGGTAATTAGAAGCTCCTTTGTTTTCGATGCATTGAAGTTGATCATCCATGCATCAGACCACTTTTCAATTTTCAAAAGATCCATCTGTAGGGAAAGGGAGGCTTGTGTTGGGTCTTCGTGTTTAGGGACGGCTGAGTGTGTCGTGGTATCGTCGGCAAAATGATGCAGAGGGTTTGCGAGGTTGTCTCCCATGTCGTTTATGTAGATAAGGAAAAGCTTAGGTCCTAAGACACTGCCCTGGGGTACCCCTGCTTTCACTGGATATTCGCAGGAAATAAACCCGTCAAGAACAACCTGCAGTGAACGATCGGAAAGAAAGCTCTCAATCACTACTAACAGACATCAACGAACACCATACACATAGAGTTTCTTTATAGGCCACGGTGCCATACTCTGTCAAAAGCTTTCGCAATGTCGAAGGATAATAGCCTGATGTCGTATCCCATTGCCAGAAGTTCTATCCAATCCTGATACTAGGCCACTCGCCAGTCAAATGTTGAGCGTTTCCAGCGGACTCCATATTGGCGATCGCCTAGAAGGTCATTGGATTCCAGGTACTGATGTAAGTGTTTTATTGGAGACGCTCTCGTCGACTTTTCCAACACAGGAGAGAAGGCTGGGAGGCAGATAGTAGACCATGGTCGTTTGATCGCCTTCGGACTTTAGAGTACGCACAACAAGGATAGACTTCCATATTTTTGGGAAAGACCCGGAGTGAAATCACGGCTAGAAGAGCACCGACAATGCTCTAGCTTGTTTGACCCTTTAGGACTGCAGGATAACATTTGGTAGGTTGTCAGGACCTGTAGCCTTGGTCACATGAAGATGCTGCAGAATACAAAGGATATTGGGAGCAGAAGAGTTTAAACGTTCCAGTACTGTGTTGGTTCAGTCGGAGAAATTTGGCACTTCTCCACCGTCGTCGTCCAGATTCAAGAATTCGGCGAAAGCCTTACCAAGAGCTTCAGCCTTTGCCTGTGGATCTTGTACCACTGTCCCGTTAGTCTGGAGAGAAGGAATTGCGGTCCCCTTGGATAAAGGGAAAGCCTCCTTGACAATTCCCCACCAACTCTTTGCCGTAGCAAGTTGAAGCTTGGTGGCGAATTTCTCCTTATACTGAACCCGGGACTGCCGAATCGCTCGAACTGCATCTTTGCGCGCAATTATGAATGCAATTCTGTCCTCTTCGCTCTTCGAAAGTAGCCATCGCTTGTGTGCCTTTTGCTTTGTTCGGATTGTCTTCTTACACTGGGCGTTGAACCATGGTTTGTCCTTACTGGACACCTGGATCCGCTTTGAAGGGATATGCTTTTCGACAGAGTCAACTATGGCCTGCTGGTACTTTTCTGCAGCTTTCTCTGGGCCTTCCAGGAGGATGGCTCTCCACTGCTGAAAAAAGAGTGTTTCTCAAACCGTCCCAATCACCTCTTTTGTATAGCCAGATTGTTCGCTCATGCTCTACTGGAGGCGGAATACGTAGGTTTCCACGTGCAACGACGGCAACGTGGTCACTGGTGAAAGCATGAGCGTCTACCATAAAGGAGTCAGGGTGATCTGTTAGGAAGAGGTCAAGACGAGATGATACCGTTTGGACCGTGATACGTGTCGAAATCGACAAGTTGTTCCAGCCCGTAAGAGACAGATAGATCATACAAGTCCAACCCTTCCCTATCAGTATTTTTGCTGCGAAGCCACACGCTGTGATGGACGTTGAAGTCTCCATGAAGGATAATGGCAGACTTAGCGTACTTGCCCCGAATATATTCGAGGGAGGCTTCAAGGTAGCTGGTAATCTGGTAAGTTGGAGGGTTATACACGGTACCGACAATCACGGTTTTATTTTGGTGATTCATCCTAACCCACAGAGCTTATTCGACTGCTGAATCTGGTATGTTCAGGCATGAATAAGGTATATGGCTCTGTAGATAAACAGCGACACCTCCTCCGTATTTAGCGCCGTCAGTACGCTCTCGATCCTGCCTGAGGAGCGTGTATCCCTGTATGGCAATCTCACTGCTCTGTATTTCTTGGTTTAGATTGGTCTCAGTGATGCACATGATAGATGGCTTGACCGAGTTCACTAAATGTAGGAACTGGTCAAACTTAGATCTGAGACCCCGTACATTGCAGTGGGCTACCGTAAACAGGTCCGTTTGGATGGTCGGTGGACGTGCTACAGGTCGTCGTCGAAATGGCTGTTTGGTCCGAGGCTTTTTGTTGTTAATCATAACCAGGTTAAAGAAGCTTTGTCGTGTGGTTAGCCTGACAAAGCCCATAAATCCATTGCCATGCATCATTAGACGGGGAACGGTGCCACCTGCCAACGCACCTCATTACCGCATCTTCAACATGGAGTTGGTACCCCATAATGGGTTAGGATTCGGCACAAGTGCCTCCCACCTACTAAGTTTTCCACCTACTAAGTTCTGGTGTTAGTTTTTGTTTGTTTTTATTGGCTGATTTTTCACCTATTTTTCTTTCTTTTTTGTAATTTGGTACCCGCTACACACAATACAAACCACAGTTCATATAATTATCCAGTATGATCATTCCCTATCTCACCCATTATAAAAACCCGGACAGGGGTGCGAGTGCTCCGGAGAACGTTTTTGCAGATAGAAACATAGGCGGCATCAGATCTTTTCATGGGTAGACAAGTCAGACTGTGATCTAATCTGAAACAAGTAGAAACCTGCGATCTTTTCATGGGTAGATAAGTCAGACTGTGATCTAATTGGAAACAAGTACTAACCTGCTAATGCAGAAAGAAGTGGGAGGAGCTTTTTGTTTGCACCAAGAACAATGACCAGAAATGATCTGCGATAAGCTTACTGGATAATTATAGGAACTGTGATACAAACGCACAAACTGCATAATTGCGTATGGAGAAATTTTTATTTGAAAATTGAATTCCCAGCTTTTCTTTATTTTTAATTATATATGGTTATGTAAGTTCCACTGTGTAGGTTGTGTAAGGTCAAAGTGTAGTATAAACAGAGGTATACAAAATGCTGGCTTATTGTTGATATGTTTTGTACTAACCTCATTTCCTACCTTAACCGCAGCAGTGTTATTCTCGTCCATAGCACTAATCACTTTAATGTGTTTGTTTGTTGTATCAAAAAGAATTATATTTTCGCTAAAATTCTTCTATCAGCTGAATCGAACGCTTGCTCATAATCTATAAAATTAAGGATTAAAGGTGTTTGGTGACTCAGGCACTTCTCAACTATTGACCTAAGAGTGAAAATTTGGTGAACACATCCTCTACCCTTCCTAAAACCGCACCGTTCTTCTCGTAAAAATTTGTCTACTGCTTCTCTCAGTCTAAAAAGTTTCATCACACTGAGTAATTTGCTACCTACAGAGACAAGGCTAAACCACACTCACTCTTATAACTTTTATTATACAAGGGTTGGAATTTTTTAGAGCTACTTTTTTGTAGTATTTCTGTGGAAAAAGACATTTAAACAATAATATCCCCCCCCCCCCTTCCACTTAGGTTTCAAAGTCTATTTTTGTATCTTCATTGAAAAGAAATTTGATAAAATTCTTTCCCCTTTCCTTCCCACATTTTCATCAATTGCCGCCCCTGGCTTGGTGTTACAGCTGGAGCTTTTTCGAATGTTCTCTGTTTTTGGTAAGGAAGAAGATTGGGAAATATTTAATTTTGTACCTAATAAGTTATTACTGACCATTCTGCCAAGAAAGGTAATTTGTTTATTTCTTTTTTGTTTTGATATCTCACTTTTCCGAACATTCAAAAGAGAGAACTTGGAAAAAATTGACTATACAAAAATGCGACTACACACCACGTTCTCTAACTTTGTTATTCAATATTATGTCATGCCTTGAAAAAAATGAAGAGAGATGAGATATTAATTCCTACATCTCCCCTCCTCCTGCAAACTTACCAATACCTGTATATGAGTGAAGGCCCACCGAGAGTTAGACATTTAGGCATTGAAATGCGGTCTTTCGGGCATGTGATACCCCCATCCCCCTTCACAATACCCCACTCAGTATAACTTAAAAAAAAAAATTTATGAGCTGAACAATCGTCTGCGTTGCGCAGGTCACAATTTCCTGAATCAGTGTCTTCGACCGGGAGTGTAGGGGGCATATCATCTGACACTTCCCGTGTTTAATTTAATGGCTATCATTTTATTGACTTGAATAAAATTTAATTTATTGGTATTATAATCTGTTGGTTACCTTGAAAGGCTTTTGATAATTCTTGTCCATTTTATATAATGATTTGTGGTCCAGAAAATTTTCATATGTTTCAAATATGAAAATTTATTCAGCTCCAAGTGGGTCCAACTCCATCTAGAAAACATCATTTGAAATAACCCAATTTTGCTTATAAATAAATTTGGTTCAACCTAAAAATAAAATAAAAATTGGGAATCCAGTTTTCAGTGATAAAGACTTCCATATGCAGTTATTGGTTGTAGCGGGAAAAGAATCGTGGCTGACAAATCAGCGAAAATAGGCCAAAAACAGAAGGGGTCAAATAGTTTAAGAAGGTGTAGCTCTCCTTTGAAAGCATAGTTGTCTTTTGTAATAAACAAAATATTGGACCATTATTAGGGTAGTCTCAAAATTACACAATATGTTATAGTAAATTTTATTTTCAGGGATTTTTTCTTTGTTTAAAGAAAAAATAGTTTTCGGGCCTCGAAGGGACTAATCCAGTTATATCGGATGTCGTCCGTACCACCGCATGTTAGACAATAGCGCTAACGGGGTTGTTTCATTTATTTGCTTTAAATGGTTACATGTAGTTTGTTAAACTTGATTTTTAAATTTTACGTACACTTGTTGACATGATAAGATTTTTTCAGAAACTTAACTTCTTAAATACAAAATCAAAGAAAAAAAGGACGAAGTAACATACTAATATACGGAATATAAATTCACAGATAGGGATATAAAATTGTCTTGATCTTAAGTAGCAGAACTCTTCTACTCAAGAAACCAGTCTACAGGATTTGTCCGAAAAGTAATAGGACTGAGTCAATTTAAAAACATTTATTGAGCCAATCGTTACAATTCTTTAAAAACTTCCAAAATAGGCTCCTTCTGCGTCAATGCAGCGCTGCCAGCGTGATTTTCAAGCATTTAAGGCGTCATGGTATATATTCTCCGGAATAGCCTTGAGAGCCGCGGTGCATGCTGCTTGGATCCCCTCTGTCGCCTCAAAATGCTTGTCTTTCATCGGCCTTTTCAGGCGATGAAACATTAAAAAGTCTGGGAGGCCACATCCGGGCTGTAAAGAGGCTGCGGAAGCGTTGAGATGTCGGCCTTGGTCAAGTTGTTGTTAACAAGAAAGGCGGTGTGAGCTGGGCGTTGTCGTGGTGCAACTTCCTGTCGGCTGCGAGGTTTTGTCGGACCCAATTGACCGTTTGTTTGAGTCTTTTGAGCGCTTCCACATAAAACTTGACGTTGACAGTTTGTCCAGGAGGAACAAACTCATGGTTGACGATGCCTTTGATGTCAAAAAAGACAATGAACATCGTTTTCACTTTGGATTTGCTCATTCTTACCTTTTTTGGCCGAGGAGATGCCGATATGTGCCACTCAGAAGATTGCCTCTTTATCTCAGGATCATGCTCAAAGATCCAGGACTTGTCACCTGGCATTACGTTATTAAAAAATTGGGGTTAATTTTTCACATGTTCAAATTTTCTTGGCAGACTTCCATTCGCCGCAATTCCTGGTCGTTAGTGAGCACTTTTGGGACCATCTTCGCGAACACCTTGTGCATGTTCAAATGCACCGTCACAGTGCCACAAACGACAGATTTTAGTAAATTTGACATTTGGGCAATTAAAAGAATACTTAGTTGATGGTCTGAGTTCAAAACTTTGCGCACACGAGTCACACTGTCGGCGTTCGTCGAAGGTCTTCCAGCACCGTCTTCATCGATGACCTATTCCCGACCCTCCAAAAAGGCCTGGTGCCTCCAAAACACACCACTTCTTGCTAAAGCAACATCTGGGCAAGTCTGCTTGATCATATCAAACATCTCCGTTGCAGATTTTCCGATTTTCACACAGAATTCAATCGCGTACCTCTGCTCCAACGAACGCTGCATTTTTGGCTTGCACCACACACAGAAACCACGTCACGCAAAAATGCCTGTCCTGACTCTCCAGGTGATCGGAGACAGCTGACTAGCCGCTCTTTCGTTAGCTAGGAACGCCCTCCATCGAATCCAGTCGGTGCGCGCACGCTCCGAAGTACAGTCATGGCGGAAGAAAATCAGTCCTATTACTTTCCGGACAAACCCTGTATACTAGAAAATTAGTTTATTATTATATATAAATAAACCTGAGTTGCAAGGTATATAAATAAACCTGAGTACAAACTAACAAAATACTGAAATCGGCGGGTAGAGGGGCTTGAAATCTTGGGTTTGTGTGTTGTCTGAAAGGGGGAGGGGGAGAAACAATGTGCGTATCAAATATCAAGGTGTTTAATAATTTTTTTTTTTTTTTTTTTTTTTTTTAATTAACCTGGAAGCGAAAAAAACAAATTCCTAACCCAAAATATTTGATTTAGGCTACTTGCAGGAGCGAGATTGAATTTATGTTTATCTCCTAGATCATGTGATCATACGTCAGAAGTCAAGTACCAGCCACGGAAGAGTATAGCACTGACTTCTAAACCACCACAGACCGACTTCAAGCAGGACCCTCCATTTAGGGCACAACAAGAGGAGACACTACCACTGAATTTTCATATCTGAAATAAGAAGTACTATGAGACGAATTAAATAACGAACAAAAAAAATCAGTAATATATTTTATTGAGCTTCAAAATTGGAGAGTCTAAAGAAAAAATAATTTCATTCGCATAAAATTCATCTAGAGGACGACTCGAAAAAAGATACCAACTTAATGGTCTGTTGAACTTCCTTCGAGTGAATTCGTGTAAAATTTTTAATAACAATCTAAAGATCGAAAGGAATGCATTAGGATTTTAGAAATGCCTAGATGGGGCATGGCGCAACATCCGTTGGGAACCACTGCTTTAAATGGTTTTATTTGAGAACAACCAAGCAAAGAGAAAAAGAGACGACTGTCCTAGAACTCCGTGTTAAGTATGTTTTCTTTCCATTGACTTATTTCTGTGACGTATTTCGTAAGCCGATCAAATTGTTTCTTATTTCTGGGCAAAAAAAAAGTAGCAGTGACAAAGCATTAACTAATGCTTAGAGATAATTAGTGTTGAACAATAAATCTAGACTAACGAATAAATGTAATTTCTAATGAAACAAGTAACTCTTTCTGGTTTAAAACTTATTGCTGTTGTAAAAAATTTTAAGAGCCAGTAAAACGAGTGAAAAGTCCTTGGTTATAACATTTCTTTCAAGTAAACTCTCTGTTTCTCCGTTCCTAGCTCTTACAGTCCCCCAACGTTATCCAGCCGCATGCAATGGATTTTTCCTCCAACTGTAATATCTCTGTGTGAAGTGAATGTATCTTCAAGCTTCAAAACTTTTCCAGGCTAAAAGCAATTCTTCATATCATCCCTTAGAAATATGAAACAGGTTTTTCAGATAAAAAGAGTATTCTTTAGTTTTCCAGCTCTCTGAAAATTTGTGAAATATGAAACAGGAGGTTTTTTATGCTGCCGAGTATTGACGTATTAAACAGCGGTTTCTCCAAGAGAAATATGCTTAGAAACATAAACATAAGGAGACCAAATACATGAAAGAGAGTCTGAACAAAGAAAGCTTAGGATTGTTGGATTGCAAAGAGATAAAATTAGTGTCAAAAAATTAAGGAGGAGGGGGAAAATGTGTTTTTCAAAATCAGGGAGGGTAAATTTTTTTTTTTTTTTTTTTCATTAAAAAAAAATAAAAAAGGTACTTTTCAATGAAAATACCACCAAAAAAGGTATTTTTCGAACAATGACGGGGGGGGGGTGATAAAGCTCCGTAAATTACTTCTTTGTCTGATTAATGTTTTGCCAAATTAGTCATAAGTGTATGGCATTACGGGAATATTTAGAATTTAAGCTGGGGAGAGAGGAGTAAATGATACTTGCATCTGGTCTAAAATAGAAGATGCACATTCTCTAAACCAGAAGTTTTTATGGTGGACACATCGACATATATTAGACCGTGGGTTTCGGCATTGAACCTGGAAGTGGAAGATGAGTCTATGTTCATCTGTATGTAGAGTATGAAGCGCTTCGTTTTTTGCATTATTTTTCTTTTTTGTTATGCGCTCCTAGACAAGTACACTAATTAGGCTGAATCTTGGTACTTGGGACCTTTGTCGTAGTAGAAGGTGAAAAGGATAGATGAAGGTTGGAAGGAGTAGTGATATGTCGCGCTTAGTTGAAAGTGGCTACTGCACATATAACCTTCTCTGGTCGGAGAAGTTCAAAAAGGGGGTAGTGTAGTTTGTTGGAGGGGTAAGAGCTCAAAAATGTGCTCTAAATTGTATATCACTCATCGTTTAAAGTGTGCATAGCGGGCTTGACCCTGTCTAGGAGAAGCAGATCAACAAAGGGGGCATGTGGGAGGGGGGGTCTGAGATGTTTTTTTCCAATTATTTGGAATATTTTTCACTAAGAACGTAATATTATTATCCATAACTCTCTCTCTCTCTCTCTCTCTCTCTCTCTCTCTCTCTCTCTCTCTCTCTCTCTCTCTCTCTCTCTCTCTCTCTCTCTCTCTCTCTCTCTCTCTCTCTCTCTCTCTCTCTCTCTCTCTCTCTCTCTCTCTCTCTCTCTCTCTCTCTCTCTCTCTCTCTCTCTCTCTCTCTCTCTCTCTCTCTCTCTCTCTCTCTCTCTCTCTCTCTCTCTCTCTCTCTCTCTCTCTCTCTCTCTCTCTCTCTCTCTCTCTCTCTCTCTCTCTCTCTCTCTCTCTCTCTCTCTCTCTCTCTCTCTCTCTCTCTCTCTCTCTCTCTCTCTCTCTCTCTCTCTCTCTCTCTCTCTCTCTCTCTCTCTCTCTCTCTCTCTCTCTCTCTCTCTCTCTCTCTCTCTCTCTCTCTCTCTCTCTCTCTCTCTCTCTCTCTCTCTCTCTCTCTCTCTCTCTCTCTCTCTCTCTCTCTCTCTCTCTCTCTCTCTCTCTCTCTCTCTCTCTCTCTCTCTCTCTCTCTCTCTCTCTCTCTCTCTCTCTCTCTCTCTCTCTCTCTCTCTCTCTCTCTCTCTCTCTCTCTCTCTCTCTCTCTCTCTCTCTCTCTCTCTCTCTCTCTCTCTCTCTCTCTCTCTCTCTCTCTCTCTCTCTCTCTCTCTCTCTCTCTCTCTCTCTCTCTCTCTCTCTCTCTCTCTCTCTCTCTCTCTCTCTCTCTCTCTCTCTCTCTCTCTCTCTCTCTCTCTCTCTCTCTCTCTCTCTCTCTCTCTCTCTCTCTCTCTCTCTCTCTCTCTCTCTCTCTCTCTCTCTCTCTCTCTCTCTCTCTCTCTCTCTCTCTCTCTCTCTCTCTCTCTCTCTCTCTCTCTCTCTCTCTCTCTCTCTCTCTCTCTCTCTCTCTCTCACTCTTTATAATGCAATAACACAAACTTACAAATGACCATCCCACAGTTTTTGCCGTGTAATTTTTGCCTATTAGTCATACTCTTCTTTTTGTGGCTTTAAATAATGGGAAGTAACGGAAGGAGTTCAAAACTGAATCGGGCGGGGATAGGGGTGAAGGGATATCAGAAAGCACTAAGAACCAAAGATGTGTTAACAAAAGCACGCAATAAACCGTTATGAAGATTCCTTTGTAATGTCAGCTTGTTTTGGCCGGTACACGGTATAATCGACAGTCAAACCAAGAGTTACAAGTCACGTTACTGTACTTATTTGATATTCTAAAAAAAAAATTAACTAGAAAATTGATTTTCTCTGTGCTGCCTTCCCCATGAAGTACTATTGAAACACAGGAACAAAGTACTCAAGAAAGTCTTCAGTATAACTTTTGCTATGTACTTGTTGCTTAATGCTGAAGCAAGATAACTCGATTCTTCATCCTCTCAAGTATCATTAAATTTCAAAGCACTTATCAAGCACATTACACTCAGATCGCCTTCTTTTGCATATAAACTTTTGAATTGAATAGAAAATTTTTTTTTTTTTTTTATCTAAAACGAGTCAGCAAAACAGGAGCATTGAAGCTAAGATGGCACTTCTTAGCAGCATTAAATGTTTCCAAAACTGAACCTGTCACTTATTCAGTTTCTGTTAACAGTGGTTGGTGGTTTGTTAAAACCTATACTGATATCTGTTGGGGAAAACTTCTTGACAAGAAGTCGAAAATGGGGCTCAAGACAATCCAGCTTTAAATTTAAACTGATAACAACAAGTGACGAAATAGTTACATTTTGAATTTCGTTGTTTGTAGCGATGATTGGAATCTGGTGATACCAATAATGAAACTCGTAAAAAGCTTACGGTTGAAGCTAATGCAGCCAAAAATGATTGTCCTAATTTCGAAATTCTAACCAGTATACATCAGCTAACCCTTAAGAAAAACGAGGTGGCGGTGTTCAAATAAACGGCAGACGGTTTGCTCACCATATGGTCTTACGATATATGTTTGGGCATAATTATTTGTGACGGCTATTTGAATGCCATGTCGTGGGAACGCTAGAGAATTTGCATGAAGAACTTCAAAAGCCAAGATGTAAGATAAATAAGGTTACGTCCATAGAACGACAGTTGTTTGAAGGAACCTAATGCAATTTCAACCCGATGATACCATGCAATAACACCAATAAAAAACGTACAGGGGAAGCTAATTTAGACAGGAATGTAGGTCTTATTCCGATTTTTCAACCAGGAGACAACGATTAACCCCTTGAAAAATGTGTTAACCCCTTAACCCCTAGAGTGGATTTTCCATGGCGGAATTATCCTTGAATTTCTTTTCTTAATCGTAACGAGGGGTAAGCTAGCAATTTACATCTTTTTTTCTGAGTGGTATGATTTTTATCTGGATCCAGAACTTCTTCAAGATTTTTAATCTCTTTTTGTGAAATTGAGTTGCTTATGGAAATAACCGTGTGTGGGTATATTTAATCTTCATCAAAATAATACGGTTGGCAGAATTTTGTTATTTCTGACTATACATTTCTTCTTGACACTTGATTACTAGAAGTAAATGATGTGTACAGTGTACGCCCTTATGGTAGCGGTAGCACTTATGTGCTCGAGTCTTAAATAAGGCGCTTCCACCTCGCTTCGCATTGACGATGAGACTTCTTTGACCCGCACTCGAGGCTGCTTTGATCGGTTACTCGAGAAATTTCCACAAGAGAGGACCCAACCATTTTAGCTGTTAGGCTACACGTTAGTAAATCTTGAACTGATACCTTATACATTCCTTTACATATGGATCATTGCAGTGGAGCGAAACTTGAACTAGGAATGCAGTAGAAGTGTTGGCAGAGGAACAATACTCTAGCCAACCTAGGTTATATTACTATTGGAATTCTATGTCATTTTCTAGCTTTAATTTCTCCGATAGTTCAACTTTACTGATTTTGGCATTGATTTGACATTAATCCAAACACTAGTTCTGTTTAAAAATCTCCGGACAAATGCATTTTAGATTCCCCGTGGGATTGACATTTATATCATGATTTATGCCTCTTTTACTTCACAGAAAGTCAACTGATTTAGCTTCTTTTTTAACTTGCTATATAAATTTGTGCCCAGTAATTGTTGCTCTTTTAATTAGAAATTGATCTAATCAGCATGCTTAGGTTAAATATGAGCATGCCATATATCTTCGCATATCTCTACTGAAATTTGTATCTAAAAACAATAAGATAGACAGTTAACTTTTAGAGCTTGATTTTTCAATTTGGCGATTATAAGCTATTCTTCATTTAAGAGATTTCGACTATCCCAAACATATTTGGGATAGGTACAGCATTGTTCAAAATACAGTATGATAGACCTGGATACGCTTGACTTCCATGAAGGTTTTCTCTCAAGAATTGACCCATCATCTCTATTCTCTAGTCTTCTCTCAAGCATCTCTATTATTTTATAAACACGGCGTGTTTTCTTCTGCAAATTACATGTCACTATGGAACTCATATTATCTCAAAGGGACTTTAAGACAAGTTCAATTTATAGGGATAATCTATGTTGAAGTCTGATCCTACTTTTGGAAGTTTCCCAGTACGAGCTAGTTTGAAAAAATGATCTAAATAAATAGCCCACATTCAGTCCTGACATGAAATCTAGAAACTTTTTGAGAGTCAATTTTCCTTCCATTTTCAATTTTTGAATGTTGTTCCCTGCTCAAGTCGTTACTGTTTAATGGTTTTGTTCATTCCTAAAAAGGGTCTGATCGAACCCCACGCCATTGATCCGTCATACTATGGCTTTATGAGGTTTTTCCTATCATTCATCTGTTTTCCAAGTAAATTACTTTAAAATAATCATTCGGAAATTAAAACCCGTAACTTAGTTGAAATTACATCTATAGAAATTTTTAAAGAAACCTTAGAATTGTTGTAAGACTAATAATTCTTAAAAATTACAAAACAATGTCGGTTGTAATGATTCACTTGTTCCCAAATGTAACTTTTTTTTTTTTTTTTTTTTTTTTTTTTTTTTTTTTTTTTTTTTCTACAAAAGCACTTACATTGCAGTGTTGTTGTGGCTTCCTAATGAGATGATAATGTGTTTTGCCCCAAACACAACAAATTCATACTTGTTGATGAAAGAACTAATTTTTATGAGTAGTATGTGTTTTCCATTGGTTTTAACGTCACATTTGTATTATGTCCATGGATTAATAGTATAGAAGTAGGGCACCATACTATTGTAAGATCTACTAGTACTAGATACCTTGGTGTTATAATTGATGAAAGCCTTAGTTTTAAAGACCATATTGCATCTGTTAGCAGCAAATTGTCTTGTAATATTGGTATTATGCGTAAACTTAGGTATCTTTTTCCGTGTGAAATTCTGAGAATGTTGTATTTTTCTATGGTTCACCCATATCTCATTTACTTTTGTATGGTTTGGTCGAAAACATTCGTAACTCACCTCCATCCGCTCTGCATAACACAGAATATGGCAATTAGAGTGCTTTATGGTAATCAAATTGACCTATCTGTATCGGTGAGGCATCTTTACCGCGAGTATAAAATTCTACCGTTAGCAGGAATATGTGTATCCTATAATGCTTTTTTTATGTTTAAGTATTTAGCTTTGGAGTTACTATCATGTTTTTCGGGAATGTTTAGTCTTGCGTCTGGTATTCACGATAATTTAACGCGATCTTATCAGTTGGTAAGAAAACAAGCTATGGTCACATCTGGGTCTGGGGTTTCACTACGTCATTTTGCTTTTTTAGTTTAGGAGACTTTGCCAGAGGAGTTGAGGAATGTTGGGGGTTTGCAGGATTTTCGTAAGTCGCTAAAGAACCATTGTTTTGATGTGTATATTTTGAATGGATTATTCCACGCCACTTAAGTTATGTTTTTGAGGAGGGTTTAGTTGCAGCTGAATATGATTATAATTATTATAATTTTGTTGGGTGTTGTTTGGAGGTTCGCTGGTTTTCGGGTCTGGTAAGCTGAGCTCTAATTATGTTTTTTTTTTTTTTTTTTCTCTCTCTTTTGGTTTCTTAGTTTTTTGATTTATTAGGAGGGTTTTTCTCCCGCACAAGCATGCTTCAGGGAATCGATGATGTATATTTTTTTTTTTTTTTTTAAATAAACCCAGTGTTACTTATATAAGCGAAATAAAATATGTTCCCAACAATTGTTCCCCAATTGTTCCCCACTTGTTCCCAGACTATAAATTTGTTCCCAACTATTCCAAACTAACTACATCCTTGTGACTTTAGCCAGATTCTTGTTAAAGATTAATCAAAAAAACTTTTTGCACAAAATAAGTTTTTCAAAAAAAAGTAAAGAATGACATTAAACCAAAAATGAACAAAGATAGAATCAAATAATCTACCAAGGATGCCAATACCACAAACTAGTATCAATAAATAAATGAAACCCAAAACAAATAGAAATTAGAATAAGTCAAACTCAAAACGAGCAGAAATTAATCTGTGTTGGGTTCTAAACCCTATGCTTTTTAAAAGTCAAAATATAATTTGTACTTTACTGAAAAAATTCAAATGAATTTACTGAAAAGAATGTCCATTGTCAGTTTAATATACATATGTCGATATTTATTCCTTAAAATCTTAATCGATTTTTGATTCCTTAAAGTTATAAAAATGAAAATATTTAAAAGAATTTTTTCAGTAAAGTACAAATTTTGATGTTTTTTGGGAAATGGTGGGCGTGAGAGGGGGGTTAGTTGCGCTCCAATTACTTTTAACTATTAAAAAGAGTACTAGCCCTTTCAATTTTCAATCGAATGAGCCCTTTTTGAAGTTTTACGACCACGCTTTCTATAAAAACCTCATACGCCCCCAGGGCATAACCTACAACCCTTACCTTGAGGGATGCGGGGGCCGGGGGGGGGGTTGTCATCCTTAAAGACATAATTTTCAAAACTTTCAACTACGTTGAACAAAATGGCCATCTACAAATTTTGATTGTATGTGTTTGGGGAAAAGTTGGGTGTGAGAGGGGGGTTAGTTGCCTCCAATCACTTTTGACTGTTAAAAAGGGCACTAGCCCTTTGAATTTCCAATCGAATGAGCCCTTTTTGAAGTTTCTACGATAAAGCTTTCTACTAAAACCTTATATGCCCCCAGGGCATAAATTACAACCCTTCCACCGTTTACCACCTCTGAGATCCAAAATGCTGTAAAATGGTTAAATAATAATCGAGCCCCCGGCGTCTGTGGTATTTCTGTAGAACTTCTTAAGTATGGAGGTGCAGCAATCATACTGTGGTTCCAGCTAATCTTCTCAGTTATATGGCCGACGGAAAGCATATCTAACGACTTGCGTTCTAGCATCATATTGCCGCTCTGGAAACTTAAGGGCAGCCGTCAGATCTGCTCCAACTATCGTGGGATCACGCTTCTCTCCGTTCCTGCTAAACTCTTCGCCATTTCACTCCTGGACAGGTGTTCCACCTTTTTGCGTAGAAAGAGAAGAGTCCAGCAAGCCGGATTTATGCCCGGCGGGTCGATGACGGAGCAAATGTTTACTATACGCCAGTTGATCGAGAAGACGCGAGAGTTTCACCGAAAAGCGTACATCGCATTCGTGGACTTTAAGGCTGCCTTCGATTCTGTTGATCGCCGTTCACTTTGGATGATAGTAAGAACTACGGGTCTACCCAAGAAATATTGCTCACATTTTGAAAAGCTGTATGAGGATACGGAAAGCTGCGTGCAAGTCAATGGAAGACGCAGTCCCACATTCTCGGTGAAGACTGGCGTCCACCAAGGTTGCGCCGCCGCTCCCGAGCTTTTCAACTGCGTCATAGACCATGTTACGACCAGCACGACGAATCGCCTTCAGTTTGGTCTTCATTTCGGAGACCGGCTACTCTCTGATGCTGACTTCGCTGACGACATAGTAATAGTTGTGAACACAAATGAAAAGGTCACCAAAATTCTCCACAGGTACTCAGAAGAAGCCTCAAAAGTTTTACCAAATGTTGACTGGCAGAAAAACAAAACCTTGCTCCTTGAGCCCCCCACGTCCTGTTCTACTGTAAAGGAAGTCAACATCGGGAGCAACCGAGTAGATGTGGTTGAAGACTTCACTTACCTGGGACCTATTCTGTCGAATGATGGCTTGATCACAAAAGAGCTTACATCTCGAATTTCCAAGCCTTCAGCACTAGTTGGGAGGCTTAGCAACATCTGGCGAAAGCCAAACATAAGCCGCTTTACCAAAATGGACATATAAAATGCGTCAGCCAGCACCGTCCTGCTGTATGAAGAGGAGACATGGCCAGCTGCAAAATCTATCCTCAGCGCCGTCGATGTCGCACAGCCGAAACATCTCCGAAGAATCGAAAGACTTCACTGGACTGACTTCTTTAGCAACCAGACTCTCCTGTCACGTACCGCTCAAACTCCTTTCTCGACGCAGCTCACCCAGCGTACTGTTCGGTGGTACAGCCACCTCTTTCGCATACCACGCGACGCCCCAGCATGGGTCGCATTCGACTTCGACCCCACCCTATAAGGATGGAAGCGACCCAGAGGACGCCCCCCCACTAGGTGGAAAGACAAATCTGATGGATTCCTCACCCAAGCCCACATCCCGGTGGAAGAAGCTGCGAGCCTGGCGAGCGATAGGTCAACCTGGAGGCGCCTAGTCTCATCGTTCTCTACGCCGAACCCTTGGCAGGAGCCTTAAGTCAAGTAAGTCTTCTACTGAGGGTTGTGGGGGTAGTGTCACCCTCAAAGACATAATTTCTGGACGTTTCAACTACATTGAACAAAATAGCTATCTCAAAATTTTTATTGGAGGTTTTTGGGGATACGTCGGGCGTGGGAGGGGTGTTAGTATTCCTCCAATCAGTTTTAATTATTAAAAAGGGCACTAGCCCTTCGAAGTTTCTATTACAAGGCTCTATAAAAACCTTATAAGCCACCAGAGCAAAACTTACAACCCTTGCCGTGGGAGGTGGGGGGGGGGGGGTAATCATCCTCAAAGACATAATATCCAGAACTGTCAACTACGTTGAAAAAAATGGCTATCTCAAAATTTTGATTGGATGTGTTTGGGGAAATGGTGGGGGTGAGGGGGAGGTTTGTTGCCCTCCAATCAGTTTCGACTAGCCTATTAAAAGGGCACTGGCCCTTTCAATTTCCAATTGAATGAGGATTTTTTGAAGTTTCTACGACAACATTTTCTATAAAAAAAAACCTTATATAGCTTACAACCTTAGCCCTGAGGGCTCTGGGGGAGTGTCATCCTCAAAGACCTAATTTCCACAACTTTCATCTACGTTGAACAAAATGACTATCTCAAACTTTTGATCGGATGTGTTTGGCAAAATGGTGGGCGTGAGAGGGGGGTTAGTTGCCCTCCAATTACTTCGACTATTAAAAAGGGCACTAGTTTCAGTTTCCAATCAAAGGAGCCCTTTTTGAAGTCTCTACGAAAACACTTTCTATAAAAACCTTATATGCCCCCAGGGAATAACTTACAACCCTTGTCCTGAGGGGTCTGGAAGATCTGTCCTCGTAAAAACCATAGTTTCAAGAGCTTTTAACATCGTAGAAAAAAATTGTTATATCACAATTGTGACGCGTTAGATTTGGGGAAATGGTAAACATGAGAGGGAGGCTAGTTGCTTTCTATTCGCTTTCGACTATTAAAAAGGGTACTAGCCCTTTCAATTTCCAATCAAATGAGCCCTTTTTGAAGTTTCTATGACAACACTTTCTATAAAAACCTCATATGCCTCCAGGGTATAACTTACAACCCTTGCCCTGAGGGCTCTTTGGGGGTTGTCATCCTAAAAGACCTAATTTGCACTACTTTTAACTACGTTGAACAAAATGAGTATCTCAAAATTTTGATTGGATGTGTTTGGGGAAATGGCGGGCGGGAGAGGGGGGCTAGTTGCCCTCCAATTACTTTCAACTATTAAAAAGGGCACTAGCTATTTCAATTTCCAATGGAATGAACCCTTTTTCAAGTTTCTACGACAACGTTTTCTATAAAAAAAAAACCTTATATGCACCGAGGGCATAACTTACAACCCTTGCCCTGAGGGCTGGTGTGGGGGGTGTCATACTTAAAGACCTAATTTCCGAAACTTTCAACTACGTTGAACAAAATGGCTATCTAAAAATTTTGATCGTATGTGTTTGGGGAAAACGTGGGCGTGAGAGGGGGGTTAGTTGCCCTCCAATCACTTTCGACTATTAAAAAGGGCACTAGTTCTTTGAATTTCCAATCGAATGCGCCTATTTTCTAGTTTCTACGACAAAGCTTTCAATAAGAACCTTATATGCCCCCAGGGTAATAATTGTAAACCTTGCCCTGAGGACTCTGAGGGGGCTATCATCATCAGAGACCTAATTTCCGGAACTTTCAACTACGTTGAACAAAATGGCTATCTCAAAATTTTGATTGGATGTGTTGGGATAAATGGTGGGCGTGGAAGGGGTGTTAGTTGCCTTCCGATCACTTTCGACTATTAAAAAGGGCACTAGCCATTTCAATTTCCAATCGAATGAGCCCCTTTTGAAGTTTCTACTATAACGCTTTCTATGAAAACCTTATAGGCCCCAAGGGCATAACTTATAACCCTTGCCCGGATGGCTGGGGGGGGTTTCATCCTTTGTTCAACTACGTTGAACAAGATGGCTATCTCAAAATTTTGATTGGATGTGTTTGGGGAAAAGGTGAGCGTGAGTGGGGGGTTAGTTGCCCTCCAATCACTTTGGACTATAAAAAAGGGCACTAGCCCTTTGAATTTCCAATCGAATGAGCCTTTTTTGAAGTTTCTACGACAACGCATTCTATAGAAATCTTATATGCCCCCTTGGCATAACTTACAACCCTTATCCTGAGGGCTCTGGGGGACTCCTCAAAAACATAATTTCTATTAGGAAATCAACTACGCTGAACAAAATGGCTATCTCAGAATTTTGCTTGGATGTGTTTGGGGAAATGGTGAGCGTGGAAGGGGTGTTAGTTGCCTTCCAGTCACTTTCGACTATTAAAAAGGGCACTAGACTCTCCAATTTTCAATCGAATGAATCCTTTTCGAAGTTTCTACGACAACTCCTTCAATACGAAGTTCCCTGGTATAAACCCCCCCCCCCAAAAAAAAAACAATAATAATAATAATACATTGTACCAACATCGTTCTTTACATAGACAGCGCGATTGCTCTGCCTATGATAGGAAAAGTGCTATTTTCGCATAGATTCTTCCAGAGCACTTTCAGATTCAAAAATCATGATTAATGCAGTCTGATTTGCTTTTTGACTACTAAAGACCTTGCACTGGACTGTTGTCAGACTGTATTGTATTGTATCGAATTTACGACGCATCTTGACTAATAAGGTCCTTGCGTCAGCCCTGTAGGGTTTTACCACAACCAGGTTTGAACTCTGGGTCTTTACATCAAACCCATACCACCACCATAACACAGTGTTGTCAGATTGTAACCAATACTTTGAATTTTCAAATTACACGCCTAAATGGGACGCTCCATGTCTAGACAGTGATTACTGATGACTAAACACAGAAAAACTTCATGAAGCACGCGGAATGCACCCTCTCATTGGTCAATCCTATGTTTTATGCTGGAAAGCTCAACAATGTTCAACTGGACAAATCACGAACAAGAAGTATAATTGGCGCTATAGTCGTGTGTAAATTTGATTTTATCAAAAAGCGTGAATATTCTACGGCCCGAGCATTAAATGACAAATAGTTTACTTCAGGCGTTCATGTATGAAGGGGAAAGTCGTTCAAAATCGCCAAATTTTTGTTGCTGAACTTTGGAAAACTTTCACTGTTTTTCCCAAATTTTTCTTATTTTTCCTCCCAAATTTTTCTCATTTTTCCTCCCGAATTTTCATGAGTTTTTTAATAAATTGACTTTTTTTCTAAAATTTTTCTCATTTAGCTGGTTGTTTTTTCCAACATCTTACAACACTTGAATTCTCAGAATTCTACATAGTTTTCTGAAGTTTTCCATCTAAAACCAACTTTTCCCCCAATTTCTGTCTCGAGAAATTGGCAAAAACTGATGATGAAAAATTCGGGAATACGGGACAAATCGGGTCAAAACTTTCGGACAGCTACGTGGTGACATCGCTGGCAGAATCGAATGCAGAATCGAAGATAAGTTGTATCTGCCTCTAGGGGAATGCTCAAAGACCTTTCCTTCCCCTTGTCTTATGGTAGGGGGAAGGATGAGTATTTGTTGGGGGGGGGGGACCAAAAATGTAGATCTATTGGAAAATGACCATATACTTTTGAAAATTAAAAAATGACCATATATTTTTTTCATGCTGCTCCTTAACAGAATGAGGTCGTACAGTTGACTTTTTATACCTCATTCTGATATAGAGCAAGCATAAATAAAGTTATACAGATGACTTTTTTGGTTTTCCTTAAAGAACTGTAATTAAGGAGCGACCCGGATCAAAAGTAACCGAAACTCTAAAAAACGGAATTTTGATACCGTAGATACATCATAAGTATCTGATTTTTATGCTGATTTTAAATATATTTGTTTCATCAAGTTTAATCTTACCCATCAAAAGTTGCGCGCAACAGAAAATTTGCCTTATTTTCGAAAAAAGAAGAAAACAACCCCTAAGATTCATATAACTTTAATGAAAGTTACTACATCAGATTTATCATATCAGAGAACCCAAATTTAGAAGTTTGAAGCTCGTGTCTGCAAAAACGTAGAATTTTTGTATTTTTTGCCAGAATAACGATCACGGATGCGTGTTTTTTTTGTTTTTGTTTTTTCCAGGGGTAATCATATTGACCCACTGGTCCTAGAATGTCACGAGAGGGCTCATTCGAACGGAAATTAAAAGTTATAGTGCCCTTTTTAATTGACCAAAAAAATTGGAGGGCAGCTTGGCCCCCTCCCACGCTCGTTTTTTTTCCGAAGTCACCCAATCAAACTTTTGAGACAGCCATTTTGTTCAGCATAATCAAAAATCTAATAGATATGTCTTTGAGGATGACTTGATCCCCCACAGTTCCAAGGGGAAGGGCTGCAAATTATAAACTTTGCCAATTGTTTGCATATAGTAGGCTATTGGTTGGTGGGAAGTATACAGGCGTTTTCAGGAGGAATTTTTCTGGTGGGGGGAGGGTCGGAGTAGGGGCTAAGGAGGAGAATCTTTCCATGGAGGATGTTTCCTTGGGGGAAGGGACATTTCTATGAAGGGGGTGCCGGATATCCCAGCATTATTTAAAAAACGATAAGAAATTAAATAAAAAAACAAGTTTTTTTCAACTTAAAGTACGGAGCAACATTAAAACTTAAAACGAACAGAAATTATGGCGTATATGAGGGGGTTCGCCCCCTAGTCAATACCTCGCTCTTTACGCTAAAGTTTTTCTTAATACTTTCAAAAGAGCTATCCATTCTAATTAACCGGCCTTTGTGACTCAGGGGTTTGTGATTCGAACAAAATTCGAACTTTAGCATATAGCGCGAGTTATTGACTAGGGGGCGAACTCCCTAATATGCGTAATAAAAGCATACGAATATAGAAATTCGTTACGTAAGTTAATTCTTAAGTTACTTCGGAACAAAATTTCAAGAAAGTCATTTAGCGAAAAAAGGAAAATTAGTATGCGAATTTTGTTTTAATTATTCATGTACGGTGAGCCAAAATCAAAGCTGCATTAATTCAAAAACGTTCAGAAATTAAATATAAAAAAAACAAGTTTTTTTTAACTGAAAGTAAGGAGCGACATTAAAACTTACGGAATAATTTTTGTTCGTTTTAAGTTTTAATGTCGCTCCTTACTTTCAGTTAAAAAAACTTGTTTTTTTTTTTTATTTAACCAATCACAGGGATTGTGTTTATGTAAATGTATGTGTGGGTGTATATGCACAGATTTGTGCAGATAAGTGCACACCGGAATTGAATTAAAGGGTATTTTTGGAGCCGGAAAGGGGTTAGAATACAAAAAAGAATAGTTTTAGGGCACTGTTTTTATTGACCTTTTAGTACCTTCTCTCTCTCCCCCTCGCTCTCTTTCTCTTTCTCTTTCTCTCTCTCTTTCTCTTTCTCTCTCTCTCTCTTTCTCTCTCTCTCTCTCTCTCTCTCTCTCTCTCTCTCTCTCTCTCTCTCTCTCTCTCTCTCTCTCTCTCTCTCTCTCTCTCTCTCTCTCTCTCTCTCTCTCTCTCTCTCTCTCTCTCTCTCTCTCTCTCTCTCTCTCTCTCTCTCTCTCTCTCTCTCTCTCTCTCTCTCTCTCTCTCTCTCTCTCTCTCTCTCTCTCTCTATCTCTCACTCGCTCTGTCTAACTCTCTCTGTCTCTCTCTCTGCCTCTCGCACTATCCCACTCGGTCTCGCTCGCACTCTCTGGCTCTCTCTCTCACTCGCTCTCTCTCTCTCTCTCTCTCTCTCTCTCTCTCTCTCTCTCTCTCTCTCTCTCTCTCTCTCTCTCTCTCTCTCTCTCTCTCTCTCTCTCTCTCTCTCTCTCTCTCTCTCTCTCTCTCTCTCTCTCTCTCTCTCTCTCTCTCTCTCTCTCTCTCTCTCTCTCTCTCTCTCTCTCTCTCTCTCTCTCTCTCTCTCTCTCTCTCTCTCTCTCTCTCTCTCTCTCTCTCTCTCTCTCTCTCCCTCTCTCTCTCTCTCTTTCTCTCTCTCTCTCTTACTTTCTTACTCTCTTTTCAACTTAAAAAAATGAATTATGTGACCAATTTTTAGTAACTTTTCTCATTTATTTAAGCCATTTCTTTCTGAAGAAAATATACCGAAATGAACACAGACAAACATAAAGAAGTGAAATGCCTATAGGGGGTGTCCTTCCTGTAATGGCAATTGGATACAAATAAAAGACATAAAAATTACAAGTTTTGTAAAATTACAAGAAGATTGAACGGTTCATTGTACTTGTATTCAAAAACATGTATTCAAGGTTACGTGTTGCTGTAAAAGTACCCACATGTGATGGTTATGTTCTATCGAAAGTATGCGGACAACATATTAAATCTTTGTCGGTCTGTGACTTCTGTTGAAGAAACTTTCTATCCTGAGTACTGAGTATAAGAAAATCTGTCCTTCTTTTAGTGCTGCTAAAAGAGAAATTATCGTTTTCAGTCGTCATAGTGGCAATGTAAAGAATGTCCAATTGGACGGACAGATTTTCGAAATTTCACCTATGATTAATTACCTCGGCCTTCTTACTGGTGCGAACCTAAAAGCTTCCCTTTTACTCCTACGACGGCAGCTGGGTGAAATATTGTGCAAAGCTTTTGGTGTCCTTGTCAGTGTTGCCAGCGCTTTTAAATAAACTGTATTAGTTTGCTGACTAAAATTTACCGCAAGAGGTCAATTTGTACCATCTGAACAGCAGATTAAAAATATTTCATAATAAGAGGAAAATTAATCGACAAACTAATAATTTAACAGATATCCGAGTCAGAAAAGAGCAAGTAAAACCAAAATGTACCAGGAAATTTGATTGTACCAAAAAATTTCCTAATGTACCGCATTGTACTAGGACCTCCAAGTTGTATCGGAAACGGTACAGTTGTACCGCGTTGGCAACGCTGGGCCTTGTATGCTGCAAAACACGATGTAACAGACTCACCCTAGCTAGAATATACAGTTCTTTGACTATGCCTAACGTTCTTGCTCTCTCGTCGATTAGGAATATTTTTACTGAAAATGATAGAAAGTGTATCATTTCCGATAGGATAGAAAGTATATGATAGAAATATACTTTCTATCTATCTTTCTATACTTTCTATCTTTTCTATCTTTCTATACTTTCTATCGATATGATAGAAAGTATAAATGATAGAAAGTATATTTCCGATACGTTGAGTTTGCCGCTCAAACAGACGACTTATCTCTCATTGTGGGATTATTCACCCGTTATCCCCAGTCGTTGGTTGACGCGTACATTTTCTGACGCGCTTGATCCCTTGTTGTCACTATTTTCTGCATTGATTGAGTTGTTTTGTTCTCAGTGCTCTTTATGATTTTGTTGTGCTTTCTTATATTGGTTTCGTTGTTTCTCTCTTTTTTTCTCTCTCTTTTATTTGTACTGTAATACGACACTTTTATGTCTTTTTGGAAAATAAATGGGTCGTCATCATCACATAACTCGAAAAAAGTATAGTTTAATAATCCGCGAATAAATTCCACTAGCATTTTTTTTATCACAAGTAAAGGGAGTTTATAATGAGTTATAATTAGAATTAAAATTTAGACATCAAAGAGTCTTAATATGCTGGGGAAAAAAGAGAAGAAGCTCCTTGTCAGAACAAATAAATAAATACAAGTTTTACAATCTGTTTTGCAGGTTTTATGTACAATTAAGAATATTTAATATGCATATAAATTGAAGGCAAACGCGAAAAAGGGCAGGTGTCCACAGAAAAAGCATGCAAACTAAGACATATAGTTCATAACAAGTTAAAAAATAGATAGCATGTTGCGGAGCTATTTATCTTTTTAAAATTGCAAACATACTAGTAAATTTTCTCTAATTGTGGTTTTACGTTGTGTTACTCAGTGAAATCAATAAGCAAATCCCTTCAAACAAGTGATAAATTTATGATGGAATTAAAAAGATCCTCTTTGGCCAAAATTTAATAATTTTATACACAAGGCTGTATCCAGGGGGTTGAACCCCCCTGAAATTTTTATCCAATTCGCAAAAATGTAACGAAAATGCACATAAAAATGTGTAATGTGTTTTTTAAGTTTTTTTGTAAAACCCCCCAAAAAGAGCAGCTTCCCTCCCGAAAAAAAAATCCTGGATACGGTCTTGCTTATATATTTTACAAATCTTTTTACTCACATATTTGCGTAATTTTGATGGTCTAAATGTACAAAGTTCAGAATACTAATTAATTTGTTTTTGAAGTTGAACCTTCTCTAGTTTTGAGTTTTTTGGCAATGCACTATGTCGCTGTTAATGCATTAAGTTATATAACAACTATGTTATTAAGTGCTAAGTAACTCGTTAAATGAAATTTTGCCTAACTAAAATTCACGAAGCGGGCTCTATCAAAGCATCTTTCTTTCACCAAGGCACTTCGTGTTGAATGAGTTGTCGTAGGAACTTCGGAAAGGTCTCATTTGATTTGAAATCAAAAAGTCTAGCTTTTTTTTAAGAAGTAAAAAATGATTGGGTGGCAACCATCTCCCCTCCCATTCTGCTTTTTACCAAAGACATCAGAGCAAAATTTTTAGAGAGCCATCTTGATCAACATAGTATAAAGGTCCAATAGCTAATGCCTTTGCGGATGACATAACCCCTACACCCCCGGGGGAAAGGCTGTAAGCGAGACATAACGCCATTAACAGGGGGTTCGGTTTAGCAGTTAATGCCACTGCTTTCTGCATTTTCACGTCAATTATCACTTTTAATTCAGCGTGTCTTTTTTTATTTAGTGTAGACTCTAATATACTACTGAACCATTGCTGTCATTGGATTTCAAAATTGAATACTTTGTCTGTTAACCTATTGTCAACTAAACTTATTTTTTTCTTTTAATGCTTATGCTCCATGGTAAGAATTGAATTCTGCGACAAGTCTACAGCTTTAATTGGCAACGAAAGTACAAGATACTTATATCATAGCTTAAGTCAGATTTAGATCCATCCATTCATTGATGGATGGATCAAGGTCGTTCACATTCACAAGGGAACGACCTTGTATTATCAAAGAAGTCAACGGTGGTGTTAAGCTATAAAGGTCACAAAAGCAACTTAAATATTACATTCTTTTTCAGTAACAAGAAAACTAAACTTAGTGAAAACGAACTTCTTTTCACAGATCAGCTAAATTTTTTATTTAGTTTAAGCTGGAATGAGCTAACCTGAAACAAATACAAACACTATTTGGGAGGGGCTAATAATAATAATATAATAATAATAACAAAATTGTAGGACTGTGATGACAAATCCAAAAGCTTTGCACAAGGAACATTAGCCTTGTGTGTGTTTTTAAAACGTTATATTCTGTGTTCGGACAGGAGACTAATCTTCTTCTTCTGTCATGAGCTAAGGACTTACCAGCAACTACTATTTACTATTATGGTGTCAATTTTGGACACCATACCGTTCCTTTTGCAAAAGCTTCGCACAAGGAACTTTAGCCTTGTGTTTTTTTTTTAATGTTTATTCTTCTTCTTCTTCTTCTATTTAACAGCAGGCGGGCTTTTCAGTAAAAATATTTAGCCCTTTTACTTTTTCATCACTCTGTGGGCTACAGAGCTACTGGCTTGATTGCCTCATATTTATTAAATATATTCAGATATCTTTCAGCAGATCTTTCGACTCTAGGAGTTCAAATATAAGATGATAGATGTCGATTTCTATGCTCTGTGTGTAGGTATAGTTGACTAGGCTCTTGGCTGATAGTGGGATTTTGTGGTGTTTGAAGTATTTTAACAGTTTACAAAGCAAGGTATGTTGTGCAGACGTCAGCATATTACATTCAAATAGGCAATGGTCAATTGTTTCATTATTCATATTACAATGCCTGCAAAGAGGGGACAGGGGAATTGAACCACTTGAATTAGAAAGCTTATATGAGAATGCAAGGAAATTTAGTCCATTTGTTCCAGAACGAATTCTATGATAAATTTTAGAAAGATACTTATTGGGAAAGGGGGAAAGGATAGGATTAATCTTATTAAAATTAATATCTGATAGCCTCCATCGGTAAATATCTCTAATTGGGATTGGTCTCCCACTTGGCTGGTCAATATTTATAGCATTTTTTTGCTATTTCATCAACCTGATGATTACCACTTATGCCAGATTGGCTAGGAATGTACTGAAAGTAAGTTTTTATGGCACTTGAAGCAAGATTATCAATAATACTAAGACAATGATAAGTGTCGATGTCCAACTTATATTGAGGAGCTGAGGCCAGCAACTCAAGGCTTGATAGAGAGTTGGAATAGATGATAATATTATTCGAATTTTCAATCAAAGGTTGGTTTTGCTTAAGGTGTTCTAATGCCATGATTATGGCATTTAACTCAGCAGACATTATAGATAAATTATTAATTAATCTCTCGCCCATTGCAATTTTCAGGTGAGGAAGGAAAACACCGCTTGCAACCTTCTCATTCATTTTTGACCCATCAACAAACATTTGGAAGTGATCATAGGAAATTGTATTAAGTTCTGCAAATTTTTTCTGGACAAAAGCAATGGGGGTTAAATCTTTATTCCATTTTGAAAATTCAGTATTTATTATGGGAAATGATCAATTCCAAGGAGGGGATTAGGGGAAAGTAGGTGCAATAGACTTTGCTGGTACAGGGAACTTCTTTTGAGTTTTGGCATACTCATTTGCAATACCTCTAAACATGGCTGGATTTCTTAACCAATTATGTAATGTGTATGAGCTATTTGATTCAATTTTTGGAAGATGTTTTGTCAAGAGAAAGATACGTCTCTCCCTTATTGTTGTTAATACACTCTCCATAATCAGAAAATTGGTGCTTGTGGGTTTCCTAATACCAAATATGAGACGTATTATATCATTTTGTGTTGTTTCAATTTTTTGCATCTGGGTCTTTGCACATGCACCATAGACGATGAGCCCATAGTCAATATGGGGTCTTATATATGATTTATAAAACTGGAGTAAGGTTTTCTCCTTACATCCCCAGGGTGTGGAAAGAAGTCTTTTTAGTATATTTGTTTTTTTATAGCATTTTTTTATTGTGTTTGAAATGTGGAGGTGGAAATTAAGTTTTTGGTCAAGCATGAGACCTAGGTAATAAATATAATTATCTTCTGGACTAGTTGTTTTATTTAGAGTTAGTTTTGCATTAACATGGTTTTGCTTCCGGTGAAATTGGATCATTTTTGACTTGGTGGGTGCAATGGGTAAATCTGAATGTTGAGAGAATTTTTCAAACTGGAAAAGTGACTTTTACACATTTGACTGTGCTATCTGAAAGTTGTTGCCAGATGACCATAGCACCAGATCATCAGCATATTGTAGATTTGTGTGGGGTAGGTTCATGTCCCAGAGATATAGGGCAAATAGGAGGCAACTGAGGACTGCTCCCTGAAGTAGGCCTTTGGTTGTTGTCTTTTGGGGTGAAGAGGCTGAACCAACACAAACAATGAAACTTCGCACTTGTATGAAGGATTTTATAAAGGATACTAGCTTGGGGGGTAGTCCAAGGTTTGCAAGTTTGTTTAAAAGGATTTGGTGGTTCACATTGTCATATGCCCCTTCAAAATCTGAGAAGCTGCAACTAGGACATTATTTTTTTAGAATGATTCATTTATTGCATTTGTTAGCAAAATGAAAGCATCTGTTGAGGAGTGGTGTTTCCTGAATCCAGTTTGAGTGTGAGGGATCATATTGTTTTTTTCAACAAACCAGAGGAGTCTGTGATAGATAATTTTCTCCATTATTTTCCCCATCACAGGAGTAATCATTATGGGCCTATAGGACTCAGGGTTCTCTTTGGGTTTATTTTTCTTTAGGATTGGTAGGAGGGACGAAAACTTCCATATATTGGTGAACATAGAAGCTGCCCAAGCGTGATTATAGCAATTTAGCAGTTCTTGTTTGTATGAAGGGGTGATAGTCTATATCCAAGTAGGGTGTATATTGTCATAGCTGCCGCTAGTTTTGGTCCTAATATGATGTATTGCATTATTCATATCCTGGATTGAAAATGGACTGCTTATGTACTCGGATCCTGGATATGGCTGGTAACTTGGGTTGATAGGAATTGGGGACAGTTTGCTTTGATTATTTGATGTTAGCTTATTAACAAAAAGAGTTGCAAAGAGCTTATATTTTTCATTATCATTGTGATAATGGATATTATTATGTATAAGCTCATACCGGAGTGGGTTGGGGGAAATCTTTTTCCCACAGATGTGGCTTATGACTTTATGTATGATTGGCTCATGTGTCTCTCTGGAGAGATTATTTGCAAAATTATTCCAGTATTTATATTTAGCATCTATTATAGTCCTTTTTAGATGAGATTCTGCTTGTAATTTTTTTAAATATGTAGTAGGTGATGGTTTTTTTTATGAATGCTCTCCTAGCTGCCTTTTTTATTCTCCATTTATTTTGGCACTCATTTGTCCACCATGCTTTGGGACTGTGTTTAGGGAAGGTTTTTTTGGGTGTTGTCCTGGGGATAGCATGATTAGCATGATTAGCAGATATTATTTTTTGAGAAAGATTCATTTATTGCATTTGTTAGCAAAATGAAAGCATCTGTTTAGGAGTGGTATTTCCTGAATCCAGTTTGAGTGTGTGGGATAATATTATTTTTTTCAACAAACCAGAGGAGTCTGTGATAAATCATTTTCTCCATTATTTTCCCCATCACAGGTGTAATCATTATGGGCCTATAAGACTCAGGGTTATCTTTTGGTTTATTTTTCTTTAGGATTGGTAGGAGGGACGAAAATTTCCATATATTAGGGAACCTAGAAGATGCCCAAGCGTGATTATAACAATTTAGCAGTTCTTGTTTGTATGAAGGTGTGAGATTCTTTATCCATGTAGGGTGTGTATTGTCATAGCTGCTGCTAGTTTTGGTCCTAATCTGATATATTGCAATATTCAATTCCTGGATTGAAAATGGATTGGTTATGTACTCGGATCCTGGGCGTGGTTGGTAACTTGGGTTCATGGGAATTGTGGACAGTTTGCTTTGATTATTTGATGTTAGCTTATTAACAAAAAGAGCTGCAAATAGGTTAGCTTTTCCATTATCATTGTCATAATGGGTATTATTATGTATAAGCTCATACAGGAGTGGTTTGGGGGAAGTCTTTTTCCCACAGATATGGCTTGTGACTTTATGTATAATTGGCTCATGCGTTTCTCTGGAGAGATTATTTGCAAAATTATTCCAGTATTTATATTTAGCATCTATTATGGTCCTTTTTAGATTAGATTCTGCTTGTAATTTTTTAAAATATGTAGTAGGTGATGGTTGTCTTATGAATTCTGTCCTAGCTGCCTTTTTTATCCTCCATTTATTTAGGCACTCATTTGTCCACCAAGCTTTAGGAATCTGTTTAGGGAATGTTTTCTTAGGTGTTGTCCTGGGGATAGCATGATAAGCTGTATTTATTAGTAAAGATGTCAAGGCTTCAGCATGTGTGTCAACTGTTGTGTTAGAAATGCATGAACTTTGGGTGAAACTTGTAATTTCATCATTTAGCTTATTTTGGAACATAGACCAATCTGCTTTAGTGTTGATATATTTGGATGTATGAGATAAAGTTTCAGCAGGTTCATTTAGAGAGCAAACTATAGCAAAGTGGTCAGTACATAGACTATCAATTTTATTTATGTAAATTTTGTTCAAAAAATTTAATGACACAATTTGTAGGTCAAATGTGGAGAATCTGCCACTTTTGGGGTTGAAAAATGTGTTCAGGTTTGGAGGGGTAGCAACAGCTAATTCATTATTATTTGAAGTCATATGCTCAATGAATTTACCAGCTTTATTTGCTGGTTTATTCCCCCACAAAAGGCTGTGGTCATTGAAATCACCACAAATAATAATATTTTTTAACATATTAGAATTATTTATATAATTAAAGAAATCCTTGGCGTCTGTAGTTTGGCCATTAGGGTTATAAAAGCTTATTATGTAGGTTTTTAAATTATTCAGCAAAACACTGATACCAATAACATCAACATCATTTGCAAAATCTGGAAAATTGATGCTACAAAATTTTATATTATTATTAAATAATAAAGCTACCCCACCTCCTTGTCTCTCTGAAGATCTATCCTTTCTCAGGATGGAATATCCTGGACACTTAATTTATTGATTTTGGGTTAAATGAGTTTCCTGGAGGCAAGCAATATTAATGTCATTATTATTCATAAATGATATTAGTTCATTTAGCTTATTTTCTGAGAGTGATCTTACATTCCAGTTGAGTATTGATATATGTTGTGTTGTTGATTTATTCTTCATATGACTGTGTATCAATGTTCAGCTTTGTTAAAAGTAAAGCAAGATCTTTTTTTGCTTGAATGAGCTTATCATCTGGGATGTAGATTTTTGCCAATTCTGCAATAATTTTTGTTTTCTGTAGTTGATGTATGTTCATGGCCTGAACTGCATTACAGTTTAGAATGAATAAGCATATATTTGGGGATTGCATTTTTGGTTGTGCGTCCTGTTTGTTGGGTAAGGGATTGATTCCTGGTAGTATTTCTGGTTTGTTTCTTCTGAGGAGGGGGGGGCCAAGCTGACCTCATCTCACGGTACAAGGAGGCTTGTTGGCTTGGTGATTCCTTCTGATAGAGAATTGAGATAGAGGGCTTAAAAGATTGTGTGTTATAAAGGAGGCTTGATGCATTCGGGGCATTTGACTTGGGGGTTTTGGTTGGTTTCATTACAGGCTTTATTTGGTATTGTTGGGCAGCATTTGCTTCCATTGCTGCAAAGGGGTATGGGATGGCCTTCTCTGTTGATATTTGGAGTGTTAGAGCTCTTTTCTTGTATGCAGGGCATAATGATTTATTTGTAGATTCATGTGGGCCTTTGCAATTGATGCATGTAGGCTGAGTGTTGTCGCAAGTTGTCAGCTCTTTAGGATGGAAAGATTTATAATTACTACACTCTTGGAGAATTTCATTACATTTGTTTGTCGTGTGTCCCAGTTTGAAACACTTCTGACACTGAATAGGCTTAGGTTTGTATTCCTTGTGTGGTTTGATTTGCCCAAATAGGAATAATTTTTCTGGGATATCAATTTTATCCTTCAGTGTGAATAAGAAGGATCTACTAGTTTATAGGCCATTAGAGTTAGGTTTTCCATGTTGGGTAACATCCTCAACTGGGATTATGTTTCCAGCCCTATCTGAGAGGCCTTCTTTTAACTCCTGAGTAGATATCTCTGGGGGAACATTATAAACTACAATTTTTGTTGGTGATTGTTTTGGATTCCAATTAGATGCAATAATTGGGGTATTCAGAAGGGATTTCAGGTTAATTATTGTATCTGCTGATTTCTGATCTTCTACAGCTATTAGTAGAGATCCATCACGGTTAATATTAAGAGAGAACATTGATTTTAGCAATTTAAAAATTGCAACTCTTATTGCAGTGATCATTTTTATTTCAAAGGGGGTAGTGGGAGTAATTTTAAGGTAAATTCCTAAGTTTTTGGAGGGGGGATCCTGGGCAGGGAGAGGGAAAATGCTTTTAATTGGAGAGATTTTTTTCCTTTTTTTAGAGCTCTAGAAGGGACCTCTTGAAGCCCATTATCATCATTTATGTTTGCATTAGGATCTACATTTACCATTGTCCTATTCTCCGAATTGGAGCTATCATTAGAACTTTCAGATAAGGTGCTTGACCAGCCAGGATGGATATCTTGCACTATGGAATTTGATTTGGGATCTGGGGGGAATTTTTTTTTTGAGGACTTCTAAACATTGCCTATTGGAAAAAGCTTTAAACACAATTATAAAACTAAAACAAGAAGGGAAAATAGATGATATCAAACCGTCTGCACTATACTATGGGGAGGATAAACACCACAGTATAGCCCTGAAGATGACTTGAACAGGATAGATTTGGTACAACTGCTGATTAGAAGCGATAATAATCACAAGAAAATATGTTTTGATTTTCTTATAAGGTTGTTGTTGTTGTGTGCAAAAGCTTTGCACAAGGAACGTTAGCCTTGTGTGTTTTTTTTTAACTTTTATGCTTTGTTCGAACAGGAGACTAATCTTCTTTTTCTGTCAGGAGCTTATGGCTTACGATTAACTACTATTTAAATAATGACAATGAATCCTGGTTGAACTTCCCTGAAGTAATGATGCTAGGTTTGTTTTGCAAAGATTTTAGTTTTAAAGCTTGTATTCTAATATGAATTGTTTTATTTTCTTTTTTTATTTGTTTTGCTGAGGACGGCCCTTGGATATAGATTCGAAATATTCATTTGAAGCTTCATTCCACTGTCTTATAAAAGAAATTCCCTATTATTCTACTTGTTTATAACTACTATTTTTATTTCATTTTTATTTCATTCTGTTTATTTCATTTTATTTATTATAGTTTAAATTTTTGTTTTGTTACAGCTCTAGATGTGCTGTTGAAAATAAAATGACATTGGTAGCTAATAAACTTTTGAATTGCCCTTCTTCCTTTTCTATGGAAGTTGTTCAGTGTTTCAAGCAACCCAAGATTGGTTCTAGCTGATTTTGTTGTCATGGTGTCCATTTTTGCTCTTGTAAAACGACATTTGGAGGTTTTCAATAAAAATCCCTTTTCAAGTGGTTTTTATTGTTATTAGATTGTAAAGTTTTGATAACAGCTGATTAAATCTTTGCAAGTTCCCTTGAACTGAAAGCACTAACATGAAAAAAAATAAAAAAAAAATACAAACCTGTTTTCTTATTGGTTGTCAAGGCTGTAATAAGCAAATGAACATTGCTTCGCAACGTAGACAAATAATTCAACTTCAGAGACATCGGTTTTCTTGATTTTGAATTCATTTTAAGAGGAAAAGGGATTGGTAAACTAATTATGTCAACCTTAAATAAAGTTGATTGAAAAACTGTATAGCTAATTTGGAGCACTAACCTTGGAAATTGAATAAATTCAAGATCTTTTTTCACCTTGGCTGTAATAATTGTGACAACCTGCTAACCCTCGTTGTGCCATAAAGGCGTTTTTTAAAATTACGTTTTCCATTACCTGGTCATTTCAATCCAACGTCTTTTTTTCATCTCGGTTGTAGAGATTGTGACAACCTGCTATCCCTTTCTGTGTCATAAAGGGATTTTTTTTTTAAAGTGATGTATTTTATTTTGTATTAATAATCATTTGAGTCCAAGGTCTTTTTCAACCTTAGTTCGAGTGATTATGACAACCTACTAACCCTTGTTTTGTTATAAAGGGATAGGTTGTCACAATCTCTACAACCATGATGAAAAAAAAGACTTTGGGTTAAAATGATCATTAAATGAAAAACGTTGCTTCTACAGATCCCTTTATAACACAACAAGGGTTAATAGGTTGTCATAATTGCTCTAAATAAGATTGAAAAATACCGTGGATTTAAATGATTATCAATACAAAATAAAATACTTCAATTAAAAAAAAAAAAAAAACACAACAATAATTAGTAGGTTATCACAATATCTACAACCGAGTGGAAAAAATGACGTTGGATTAAAATGATCTGTTAGTGGAAAACGTCACCTTAAAAAATACCTTTATGACACAACAATAAAGGGATCTTTAAAAGTAACGTTTTCTATTTAATGATCATTTTAGTCCAACGTCTTTTTTTTTTCATTTTGGTGTTAGAGACTGTGATAACCTACCAGTTCTTGTTGTATTATAAGGGTATTTTTTAAAGTGACGTTTTCCATTAAAAGATCATTTTAATCCAGCGTTTTTTTTTTATCTTAATTGTAAACATTGTGACAACCTACTAACCCTTATTGTGTCAAAAAGAAAAGAGAAAAAAACATATATGCAGAACATTGTGGCTGCAGTCACTTTTCGTGATTTTCAAGCCAATATATTTGCCTTGTTGTTCAAACCAATTGACGGTAAATTTCCTTTATAGGGGTTTTGGATAAGGTGGTTCTAATAGTTTACTTCTTGTTTTGATCTGATTCTATTTTTAGGAGTTATGGGTTATTATAGTTTTTAGTACTGGACGTGACCGTTTCTTACGAGGTTGCTAGCTACCGCTGCTACCTGGATTATGTAATCATTGGCTATAGTTTGTTCTATAATATATAAAATTTTACGTATGTTCGGTTCTATATGTAAATATACCAGTGTCCAGTTCTATATGTAAACTTCTCTAAAGACATGTGTTGCATCATCATGATTATAATTATTTATTCTAGTATTTCACTTTCTATGGGCTAAAATTTGTTCTTACAATAACATCGAAAAAAAAATGTTTCTCGTTGAGTTTACATATAGAACTAAACTCTGGTACATTAACTTATAGTGATAAAAGGCTTGTTTGTACTTTAAGTCAAAATAATTCAATTGAAAAGTGTCAAAGATTGCTATTGCAATCACTTTATCAAAAGAATATACACTGTTTTGTAGGAAATCAAACTATTGGATACCCTTCATAATATGGCGGATGAAAGTGTGCCTCTTGATTAGAGGATTATGGGTTTAATCCCACCTGTGGCAAGAGATAATATCGATTGGAATGGTAGACTTCAACATAAGTTGCCCAAAGAATAGCTACTAACAGCGCAAAAACGGTAGTTATTAAAATAAATTTGTCACTGATTCTTCTGGATTCGATGTCTTGATAGATGTTTTTCATTTTTGACCAGATTCTTTTGTACCAAACAAGACATCTTGGTCTATGCTGCGCTTGAACGTCGAAGTCTCCATTGGATTGATTATCCCCTGGAGGAGGTCCATTTTGACCAAATTTTGTCATCTCGATACTTGTCATTTTGTGATACTTTATGAAAAAAAGTCGAAGCTTTGAAATAACGATTTTGATAGAAACAGATACGAAAAGGAATTCTGATACTTTTTTTCCATTATGATTACTGCAGGCACTAAAACTTGTATTCCTAAGAAACGAAGGAAAATTGCACTTTTTAGTATTTTGAGTTTTTGGAAAGAAAAACCTTGTACACAATCCCAGTGTAATATGCTTATAACATTTTAAATTGTGTTTAAACCTTACTGTCATACATCCTTCGACTTACCATTCCTAAGGCTTTTACAGAAGCGAAAGTATTTGTATATCCTATCTTTGTAAAAGAACAATATTTGTATATGTATTTCTGTATTTTTTTTTCTCAAAAGAGCTCCATATTCGGGAAAATTGGTATTTTAGGATATTCTCGCATAAAAAAAAACAAACGCTCTAGATAGACCAGAAGTCGGAGTTAAATTCGTTAAGATCCTTATTTTTGGTTTTTTGCAAATGACGTCATAAGCTATGTTAGTACATCATATAAAGCATTTCTTATGACACCATATATGGCATCATATAAGCATTTTCTTATATGATGTCATGCATAGCATGACGTGACCCCCTTGTATTTAGGAAAGCAATTAAGCATTCTCAATCGTTTCTGTATTTTATTTCCATCGAAAAGTGCCTTTTTTCGTTATTGTCATTGAAAAAATCGACAAAACAACGAAATTGTCCCCCTCTTAGATTTGAAAAATACATTTTGCCTCCCTATCCCCCACATTGTCGTGAATTGATACCACTCCCTCCCTCCTCGTATTTGGGAAAGTAATTAAGTGCTCTTCGTCGTTTCTTTATTAAAAATTGTAAGTTGAGACCATTTCATAATTTCAATATTTATAAGCCAATAGACACGCCCTAGAAAAATTCTAAGCTGCTTTATCATTTATCACAAGCTCGGTAATCCATTCTCAAAGAGAACTGAATAAACTATCTAATTCCTAGAATAATCTGGAAAATAAATTTTTACCGATATTCCTCTTAACTAGGCCCCCTCGACCAATTTGAACCAATTACTTTAGTACTTTTTTTATTATTGCCATAAGTTGGTTGTAACTTTGGAAAGGGGGCTATAAAGAATTTGATCATGGGCGGTGCCAATAGTTAAATAGGAATCTAGGAAAAGACTATGATTTTCATCCCAACAGAAGGGAAAAAGTAGAAAAACAGAAGATATTTTATTTCTTTCACGTATCTTGTGCATTTATTTTAATTCAAATCCTATTTTTACCTCTTTTACTTCAAATCATTTATTTTTATCTCTCGAACTCTTTTCATTTTGTTTCCTCCTCAACAGGATTATCCTCGCAAACCCTTTATTTTTCTTCTTGTCAAGGGATTAAAAAGAAAGTACAAAAACAAGTTCTTATATAATGTTCCCCCTCCTAATACTTACCCTCTGTTTTTAGCTACCTCAAATGTTGGACTCCCTGTCCTATTCGCCGTGCATCAATGTTCCCGATTGGTTTGTTTCAAATGGCGGCAAGATAATCATAAGTCAAAGTCCAGAAGGAATCTCTTCAATTAGTTTTTCACCTAAATTCCTGACAGACCATGGAATGCAGGTAGTTATTTTCGCAAATATGTTTTAGATAAATTTTTTATAAAATAATTGTCGCGCTATTTGATGGTTTTGCTTGAATAAGGAAAATACGCATGAAAAATGTATTAATAAATAAAATCAGAACAATATTCTGTAATACACGCATAAGATCACAATTCGTCGATAATACTCATGATGCATCGAAAGATAAATAACTAAATTTATTTTTAATACTCACGATGCATCACAAGATAAATAGCTAACGTTATTATTAATACTCAAGATGCATCACAATAATAATACTCACGATGTATCACAAGATAAATAACTAAATTTATTTTTAATACTCACGATGCATCATAATAACAATACTCACGATACATCACAAGATAAATAACTAAATTTATTATTAATACTCACGATGCATCACAATAATAATACTCTCGATGCATCACAAGATAAATAACTAATTTTATTATTAATAATCACGATGCATCAAAATAATAATACTCACGATGCATCACAATAAAAATACTCACGATTCATCACAAGATAAATAACTAAATTTATTATTAATAGTTACGATGCATCACAATAATAATACTCACGATGCATCACAAGATAAATAATTAAATTTATTATTAATAATCACGATGCATCACAATAATAATACTCACGATGCATCACAAGATACATAACTAACTTTATTATTAATACTCACGATGCATCACAATAATAATACTCACGATGCATCACAAGATACATAACTAACTTTATTATTAATACTCACGATGCATCACAATAATAATACTCTCGATGCATCACAAGATAAATAACTAAATTTATTATTAATACTCACGATGCATCACAATAATAATACTCACGATGCATCACAATAAAAATACTCACGATTCATCACAAGATAAATAACTAAATTTATTATTAATAGTCACGATGCATCACAATAATAATACTCACGATGCATCACAATAATAATACTCACGATTCATCACAAGATACATAACTAATTTTATTATTAATACTCACGATGCATCACAATAATAATACTCACGATGCATCACAATAATAATACTCACGATGCATCACAAGATAAATAACTAAATTTATTATTAATACTCACGATGCATCACAATAATAATACTAACGATGCATTACAAGATAAATAACTAACTTTATTATTAATACTCACGATGCATCACAATAATAATACTCACGATGCATCACAAGATAAATAACTAAATTTATTTTTAATAATCACGATGCATCACAATAATAATACTCACGATGCATCACAAGATACATAACTAACTTTTTTATTAATACTCACGATGCATCACAATAATAATACTCACGATGCATCACAAGATACATAACTAAATTTATTATTAATACTCACGATGCATCACAATAATAATACTCACGATACAACACAAGATAAATAACTAAATTTATTATTAATACTCACGATGCATCACAATAATAACACTCACGATGCATCACAAGTTAAATAACTAACTTTATTATTAATACTCACGATGCATCACAATAATAATACTCACGATGCATCACAATAATAATGTATAGAAATATCTACTAAGATTAAGTCCAAATATTTTTATATCTGGAATTTTTTATGAATTTCTATCACTGTTTGTGAAACACTGTCTATTAAAAGGATTTTACAAGCAAATAATAGTTTTTTGGCAGTTATCTTGTTAGAAAAAAAAACAAATATGGTTTCAAAAAGTTTCCCAAATGGCCTGATGAATTGCCTCCTAATGACGGCCTGAAAAGAAAAAAAAAAAATCTGGGAAAACTGATCGCGTGGCAAAAATATGAGATTGTGTGTAATTCGAATTTTTTTCACTTTCAGCTACTCTATGGTTCGTTACGAAATAGTTCTTGCTGGGTAGAAAAGAATGCAATGGCCATTGCTTGGCTTGGTCCTTGTGCTTATAGAACTAGCAAACTTCAATTAGAGAAATATGGTGTATGGCCGTCGCCTGTTTGTGATCTCATTTACAGGTGAGCTGCTAATTTGTTTAAGTGTTGTCTACCATATATAGATGATAGTGTTGGTGAGAAGTACCCAGTTACTAATCCGAAAACTATATGCTATGCCTATAGTGTATCCAGGATTATTGTTTTGGGGTTGGGTACACAAAAAAACTTTAAAAGTCGCATCAAAAATTTGTTTATATGCATAATTGTTTTTTATGAATTGGACGTTTTTTTTGGAGGGGGGGGGGGAATCCGTACCCCCCTCCCTGGACACGGCCTTGTGTAATGCTGTAGATACTGCGTGAATGACAGAATGTTTCCTGGGAAATCGAATAAGAGATTAGTCGGTTGGTTTTGGGAAATATAGAAATATATATATATATATATATATATATATATATATATATATATATATATATATATATATATATATATATATATATATATATATATATCTATATATCTATATATCTATATATATATATATATATATATATATATATATATATATATATATATATATATATATATATATATATATATATATATATATATATATATATATATATATATATATATATATATATGCAATTATATATATAATAATTGCTTATATATATAAGCAATTAATTGGTGAAATAATTGATTATTTCACAATACAGTACACACAGTACAGCCAAACATAGTAAACCAAAACATCGCAGTTAGTAAATACAAGCCATCATAAACTCAAAAGTAAAAAGATTTCAAATATAATGGGTTGTTTCAAGGGATAATCATCAATCCGGCTCATCAGAGAAATATACGTACGCTAGTCTTGATGGGTTTTGGCACTTTAAATTCTGGATCCAGGTATAGTAGCGTGCTCTTGAAAGGTGAAGAATTGGATGCATATATTAGCGAGCACATGGTATTTTGTCTCACGGCACGAGGATTGACTCGGAACTCTCAAGAAAGGTTTTCTTTTTTTGCTTGTGAGGGAGGGAGAGGGACCAAGATTTTAAGCAGGAGCAAACTATTTTCCCCTTGTCCTCACAAAACATCAAGCAACACGTTTTTTTTTTTTTTTTTTTTTTTTTTTTTTTTTTTTTTTTTTTTTTTTTTTTGTTGTCCGACAGGCTCTTGAGCTAGTGGATAGGTAAAATATGAGATAAAGGAGGCTTATGAGGTTAGGTTAGGTTTTTTTTTTTTTTTTCGTCTCGTTGTCCGACAGGCTCTTTGGCTAGTGGATAGGTAAAATATGAGATAAAGGAGGTTTATGAGGATAATATTATAAAAACAGAAGATTATTCAATAGAAAAAAACACGTAAAAACGAGTGAAACTTGGGACTACAAGCAAAGAAAAAAAATTGAATTAACATACAAAGATATAACCAGGATAAAAAACAGCGATTAAAGACTGAGGTAAATCTTATGTCGTATAATAGGTTCTGTACGTCGTTGGGGTCGATGCCAATTAGGATATAAAACATTTTCTAGGTCTGTTAGATAAGGGGAAATAAGGCTTTAAATGTTTTTGTGTGAATATTCATCTTTTTTCTCTTGTTTAGAGCACCAGGGACATCGAAATAAAACATGTTTTGCAGCTTGGACGTTTTCGTGGGGACATTCATTTTTTTTTCTCTCCTTTAAAGCACCGAGGACATCTAAATGAAACAGGTTTTGCAGCCTGAACCCATCTTAAGGCTGTTCATGACTGAAAGCTGTGAAATTTTTCTCTTTGTTGTTTAAAAATTATAAACGTTTTAAGGCTATATCACACTAGGTCAGTGTTGCCACGTTGAACCGTGAAATTAAATAGCCAAAACTGACTAGTTAAACTTAACTACGATTTCGTCCGTAAAATTTCAAATATTTCGAACCTGTTTACTAGCAAAAACAACTACATCTTTTGGAGCTGTTTGATGCCATGTGTTTTTAGCTTATGTTTTGCTAAAAAAAAATATTTACCCACGTTTCTTTTTTAAAATTTGATGTTCGCTATGGCATAAAACTGCATAGCTGCATATGGAGGTCTCTATTTAGTCAGTAATTTATCTTTGTTTAAGGCATATATGGTTGCATAAGTTTCCACTTGAACGATTCAGACATTAGTTTTCATTTCCACTATCCTTTGTACTTTCACTTTTTGAAATTTTGGGCGTGAAGCTGAGTAATCTGGCGTTATTTCTACGTATTTCAGCCAGAATCAAAGGAAATTTTCAAAATTTTACCGGGGAAAGAAAATAGGTTTTGGTTTATTTTTTTTTTTTTTTTTTTTTTTTTTAGTTCCTTATATAAGGTTTATGTTCTCTACGAATCATCCTGCTTTCCGACAAACCTACAGCATTAACTTCCGTCGAAAGAACAACATGCTTCATTATTTAAGATTTTTCCGTTCATCAATCTATTTCGCCAAAATTATATTATTACCAAGTTTTTTTCCTAGAAAATTATCTAAACATGCTTAAAACATTAAAAACTTTCCAATTTTTTAATGTTTCTGGTGTATTTTTTATATTAGAAGCAATGCAAAACAAGAAATGCAGGAAAAGAGAAAAGTAATGCTAAAACAAGAAATACAATTCTTGAAAAAGAAATGCAAATCAAGTTTGAAAAATATAATATGGCTGATGGATATTGCAAAATGTAAAGAAATGCAAAAGCAAAACAGAAAAAAGAAATGCAAAAACAAGAAATGCACAAAAAGAAAAGCAGAAAAAGAAAGTAGAATGGAAAAAATACAATTTAAAAAAATTAATGCAAACAAGTTTCAAAGATATAATATGGTAGAGAGATGTTTCAAAATGTATTGAAATGCAAACGCGAAAAAGAAAAATGAAATGCAAAAACAAGAAATACAGGAAAAGAAAAAGGAAATGCAAAAATAAAAAGTACAATTCTAAAAAATAAATGCAAAACAAGTTTCAAAAACATAATATGGTAGATGGATATTGTAAAATGTAAAGAAATGCAAACGCAATAAAGAAAAAAGAAATGCACAAACAAGAAATACAATTCTTAAAAAGAAATGCAAAACAAGTTTCAAAAATATATTATGTAGATAGTTATTGCAAAATTTAAAGAAATAAAAACGCAAAAAAAAAATGCAAAAACAGAAAATTCATTTCTACAAAAGATTTTCACCGCAAGTTTCGAATATATAATATGGTTGTTGTACAAAGTTGATACTGAGCTATAGAATTACATAAGTGTCTGTGGGGCTTCAAAACGGTAACGAATTGGGTTTTATGCAAATCATTTTCAGAGGTGAATTTTGTCAAAATCCCCAGGGGGTGGGGGGCAAAGTTGGAGCCAAGTTTTTCAAATCAAGTGAAAATGACAGTGAAAACTGAAAAAGGAGCCATGTAGTACCATAAAGGCAAATATATACTAAAGAAAACTGACGTGTTTATATAGATGCTTGCATTGTGCTGGCTTATCTTATTTTGACAAGCTTTTTGAAGAAACAAGCTTTTTATGAAAAATTGCATTTATTATTCATCTTTTTTTTAGAAAAGTCATTCACATCCAAAAATTATTAATTGTTCAAGCATGTTTAGTGTAAACGCATATTCATTTACTTTAATCTTTGTACTCTAGGAGCCGGTGACATGAGTCAGTCTACTTTTCAGTGAAAAGTCATGCCTCCCTTAAAAATCACTTAGATTAAAATGAAATTTGAACTTTCTAGTTAGAGGAGGGGGTGGAGTTCATCCCTGGAGGTACAACAAATTATTTTTGGACTTAATCTTAGTATATGTTTATATACAATTGCCTAATCTGTTACATACTACAAAAAAGTTTATCTGTAAAAATAGTATAGGTACTTCTCAATAGTGGATCCAGGATTTTAGGACGGAGTCGACTTGTTGCAAAAAATTCCCATCCTAAATTAAGCCTAACGTACCTTACCTATATTGAAAGTTGCATGCCTCTGCTTCTATCTGTCATTCAGCTGTCGGTTCTGTAAAGCTATCCACAAGACTACATTTATAGAAACACTATTACTATTATATAACAAAATTTCACCTCCTATTTCCACTATTAGACAGTCTATCCATAACACTTTCTATACTTATGACAATATCACGGTGAACATGAAGAAGGGCAAGGCCGGTGAGTCTTTCCTCCGTATTTTATTTCTTAGCCACGTTTTCAATCTTCTCTAGGTAGAACAACTTCGTTCAACAGATACCACACTGACAGGTAGGGTCATGAGAATCTGCAAGAGCGCTGAAATATTCGGGAAAAATATCAGCATGGCAGTTTTGTTTCTGTAAAATTTCCCCTAGTGTTTCAGGTATTCTACATGTACCTGAATTGCTTTCTCTCAGACGAAGCCATCAAGTTTTCCATATTGTCAATTCTCTGGCCAGGGCAGATTCTCAAACCAATTGGGAGGGGAAACCTATTACTGACCAGTATCGCTTTGACAAGTCATGAATCATATTAGCACGTTGTTGTTTTTTCGTTTCCATAGAATCTATTGGCAAGAAAATACTGAGCTTAAAAGTGTCCAGCGTTTCAACGGAAAAACGGCTTTGTAAGTCCGAAATGATCGTGTCCAACAGGAGAATAAAAACTGACCGTCTATAATATTCCTCGTGTGAACTGAATTGCACATTAATCAGATTCGTTTGCTCTTTCGCTATCCTTGGGACTGTTATTTCTAAACCTAGTTCGGTTGCCACTTTAGTTACCTCGTCAAATGTGTTTTTAAACTAGCTTTTATTCTCCCGACGCTTGACTTGCAGCTGGGTAAGAAGGTCCTTAACATGGCTTGCTGCAGACGCAAGCCCTTCTCCTGAAATAGCCGACTGAGCGGTAAAATCAGTCCAGATGTGTCACTAAGAGAGTAAATGGTTACTATCAGGTCGGAGGATGTGACAGAAGTCAATAAGGATTTTACTTTTGCTCCAGTTGTGCATTCTGCCCAGCCGCTGATGATTTCAAGAGCTTCCACTATCTTAGGGAGCTCTACCACAAACTGCATTAAGGAATTGTGCCTTTTGATCCAGCGTGTTTCACACATGCCAGTTAGCTGTGCTCTCATTACTCTGATTAAAACATAGTTTCGATTTGCAGAAGCACTAAAAAAGTAAGTATTTCTTTTATTATTCCGATGGAGTTTCTAACACTCTGGACAGAAGAAGTTTTTGACATGGAAAGGTTTAGAGCATGGTTGAAACATGGGCAACGCAGGGCATTCTTTGCAACCTTTTGAACTTCTTTTACTGCACCACGATGTTCTGAAACCATCATAGCACATTCATCAGCGCCTATGCCCACATAATTTTCTAAGTCTGGCCAAAGAGATCGAAGAAACTGCAGCACAACATTTCCAAGCGTTTCCCCTTTAATGGTCCGTTCGAAGTTCCCGAAGCTGTTCGAGTAACATGTTTCGTGTAGGTCTGAAAAAGCAACGAACTCTTCACGTCTTGTGCACTTGCAATTGTAGCAAAGGGCAATACTCAGTTGTCACTTGTGTGACACATCCGTTGCTCAATCAACAACCACGCTGCAGAACTTGTTATAATGAACTCGTGCAAGAATTTTTTTTAAGAATATCTTTTGGCACAACATTCAATTAATTCATTCTGTGTTGTTTTGCTTGTATAAGTAGCATTTGCACCCGATCTTTCCAAATGTTGTTTAAAAGTGATATCGCCACTATTTACACGGTACCTTAAAAGTTCCCTTCGTTTGTCAATGGGTCCTTTTCTGCCTATAATTCTCCATCATCTCTATAGCCACGAAGAGCAATGCTCTGGCGACCCAAGAATTCTATAATTCTACAATTGGCTTCAATCTTATTCTGTTTTTCTGCACTTGTTGGCTACATTGTTTGTTCACAAGGCTTAAAATGTTGGTTTCAGGGTTATCATATTCTAAAAGGAAGTGTTTGCCTGCGTCAACTGAATCGCGGTGATACTGATTATTTCCATGAGACACCAAGTCACCGTCTTTTTCAGTTAGCTTAGCAAAAGTCACGAGGGGCTTCTTTACCGACTTTTGCAATGGATGGGAACCCCTAAGCCCTCTAACGTTAAACAAAACACAATATTTATAGAATAAGCCCCTCATCTTATTTGAAAGTACTAGCCAATGAAATTCTTCCAAGCGAGTACGATTGAAAAATCTCTTTTCGTCCCTGCCCTGCTTCTTGTGAACTGAATAGGGGAAGCTGTAGTTAGACAGCAGAATTATCGGGTTTTGAAGGAATTGATATCACTCACGATCATCCAGTTTTTCAACTCTATCGATAGGGCTTCCGATATCATTTTCGCAGAAATTGCTTTAATTTCCAATGTTTTTGTTAGGCTTGGGCATCTTCAATTGATGCTAAAGAATCATGCCCAATATCACTATTAGCCAAACCGCTGGAATTACTATTAACACTGAAATTTTCATTATTTCTATCTTCAGTTACGGGGTCCACTCGCCTAGCTTTAGCTTTCGAACCGAAAAAGTTGTCGAGAATTATCTGCTTTCGCTTCTACATCATAACTGGTTAATATTATCCAAAAATTGTATACTTTTCAAACCCTTCTAGAATCGCGACTAACCCTAAGGTGTATGTATTATTGGAGTCATTTCAAGATTTTTGCTTAGTTATTGAATAAGAAACAGGTTTTGACACGCACATTTTTTGAAGCTTCAACGATTTACGACATGACAAGCTACACAATCCCTTTTAAGTTTGGTTGACACCAAACACTCTAGACAATTCCCTTAAGACTTAAGGCGCACCGACCAAGTGTCATCAAATCCTTTTCAAAGATGCGTTGATGTAAGCGCTGATATCGCAATCAAGTCACAGAAAATCTAATGATAGAACTTTTTGCCCAAGCCAAGGGCGGACGATACCCCCTCCCCACCCCCTTGGGTCCGCTAATGGCGCTTCTAAACGTAGTTCAACATATTGTACTTATATGATTAAAAGAGGCACAGATATGAAAAAAATGTTGGCGATCCCCATCTTAAGAGCACTAATAAATTTGTTCTCGAAATCAAATAGACACTGCGTATTTTAGCGCTTAGTTTTTACCAGTGGAAGTACCTCTCCCCCCCCCTTACCTATCCCATATTTTCTAAATATAGTTACCAATATTTTTACATTTTCCGCTGTTCTGAGTATCAACCCATGTGATGGGTGCTAAATGTCCAAATATTACTTTTGAAGAGGGGAATTTGAGGTGTGTGTATTTCTCTCAAAAATATAAAAATAGAGATCCTTCCGAACCATTGGTGGCTCGTAGGGCTTCCAATCAGCGTTTCTGTTGCCCAATCTGTAAGCCTGTTGCCCATCATTGTGGCCCGGAATTGAACCCTGGGAGATCCTTTTTTGTCCAGCTAATCTTAAATCTCCTGTTCTACTACAGGGGCATTTCTCTTACTAGCGGAAAATGAACTGGAGGCCTTTTTGCCAAATGTAAGACCTATTTACTTTAAAAAAAATAATCAATTTATTTCTAAAAAAAATTCAGCTTTAGGAACTGCTGGGTGATAAAGAAAATATAATTTTTGGCGGAAAAATGATGGCGAATTCTGGCCGTAGGATGAAGTGCTGACTATGGATGAGTTCCCAAAACCAAGAATCATTAATTGTAATATATTATCAGTTTACCTTTATCCTAAAATAAATGAAGGGATTAATGCCTTTATTCAAACATTTTGGTTTTTCTGAATCGGCTATTTTTATATTTTTATTTTCTGGCGTTTTAAAAGGCAAATGATATTAAACAATCAATTATCGTAGCGATAATTGGCACCCTAAACAGGTTTCCAATTTGGCAGGGGACTGGATACCCCTTCAATTTTTAGTCTGTTTTTTTTTTGTATTTTCAGTGAAAGACGCTTAAATCATTGATCAGATATTCTGTTATTACCTTTTTCCTAAAATGCTTCATAACTACAATATTCTGCTCTTTATATTATTCACAATATTTCAAAGATGTTAATATTTTAGTTCTTCCTGCACTTGTAATACATAGATTGGCCAAATCTTTTATTATCGGACATTTTGAAACGCAAATTATAGTAAATAGATTAAATATTTGCAGTTGTCCTCTGGAATTCATCCTCTGTTTTTCCCAAATGGGTAATTCTATCCTTGAATAATCCCTTGCCTTAAATTAGCCACAAAGGGCATCGAGTGGGATAGTCCAATCCCAAACAGGGGTTCTAATTTGGGAGCAGTCAATTACCTCCCCCATGATCTGAAAATGCCTTTTTTTACCTTCGTAAAAAAAAGAGAAAATCCGTGCCCTCTTACCCCTACTTTTGGTGAGTTGGCCCCTACTTTTGGTGAGTTGACGCAATCATTTGTGTACTTTTTTCCCCAATGTTTGAAATAGTTTTCAGTGCTGATGCTAACAATTGTGTTCAGCTCACAATTGTCAACACACAACACGCAATCATTTGTGTTCTTTTTTTTTGCCAATGTTTGAAATCCTTTTCAGTAACTTTCTAAAAAGTCAAGAGCAGCACGTTGAATTAATTTAACGTATGAGAATAGAAATCGTGTAGCCCCTTTTTTGCAGAATATCAGTTTGAAATTGCTTCACTCTTTCCTCATTTTTATGCCGTCATTGTTCAGTGTTTCGTCACAAAAGGCATATAAGCTGTATCAAAGATAAATAAGTAGTAAGAACATTGTGTTTTAATATTACAGATAAACCATCTTTTTTCTCAGTAATGTAACTTTTACGGGACTATGTATAGTGATATGTTTCTTCACATATTTAATACACGTTTTGGTTGCAGACTGATTTCTGAGACATCTCACCAATGGAACAGTTGTCTGGTCCACTTTCTTCAATCTGGCTACAGTTTCGTTGATTGGTCTGAAGAACTTCCCACTTCAGCAGGAAAAGATCAACCTGTTGCTCTTGTTCTTCTAGGTTTGGACTTTTTCTCTTCGTTGTTAATAGGAAGTCCTGCTTTAATTACTTCAAAACTAAATTCAAATTAATTTCAAACCATGTAAATAAGCAGCGGATAGGATTTTTAGCCACTCCCCCCATATCAATATTTTACCAATATGTTCCTAATTTTTTTGCAAAGTATGCTTGTTTTCTGGCGTTTAAAATATGGATCCCCTCCGCCACACATAAATATTTATGCTAGTGCCTTTTTTCAGTAATTAGAACAATAAGAAAAAGGGCACAAATTCAGGTAAGGAGAATAACTTAGTTTTAGGGTAGCTTCCATGTTTCTTAGTTTCTGTTTCAATGAAGTTACTGATTAAAAGTTATAGTTAAGACAAAAGTATAATAAGAATAAATATTTTCTTTAAACAGATTTTACTTGATGACTTTTTTTTAATAAGACAATACAACATTTTTCTACTGTAGACTTGACTGTATATTTGAAAAGAGAAACACTAGAAACATTTTTGATGTAATTAGACCATATTAAGCCATACATGAGGTCTATAACGACTAATTACGAAAGAATGTCTGAATGGTACACCTAGACTCATAAGTTATATTACGCATGTCGCATATTGTGATCATGATCATCTCTATAATATGTAAAAAGACCTTTAAAAGCGGGGGTTACCAGCAGATACAAATATTATTTAAGAATATGAATAATGGAGAATGGACGCTCCGAAAAGTGGATGAAGATTTGCTAGATGTTTTCCAGAGAAATCGCTTAAGGATTGTTCTGGGTACCCGGCTGACTGACCGTATTGCAAACAATAGGCTATACGAAAAATGTGGTTCAGTACCGCTCTCTAGGGCTATAATGAAAGAAAGGTTGAGTTGGCCAGGGCACGCTGTGCGGATGAAGGATGACAGATTGCCAAAGATTTTTCTTTTCGGCCAACCCTCTAGGTCTAAACGGAAAGCAGGTCGTCCCCGTCTGGGGTGAGAGGACGTCATAAAGAAAGATTTAAAGGAAATGGGAACTTCGTGGGCGGGTGTATAAAGGGAGGCTTTGAATAGATCGGGGTGGAGGAGGAGCGTGCGTAGCTGTGTTGGCCTCAGGCGGCTTGATGCTGCGTTGAGTTGTTAGTAGTTAGTAATAATATGAATAAGAACTAGTAGGCTTCAGAGCATCTGAAAAGTAAAAGCCCTACTAACGTTGATAATCAAATGAAAAGGAGGAATATCTGTAGCCTCTCTAATTCAAAAGCTAATGAAAAGCCATGTGTATATCGGAAAAAAGGAGAAGGTTTGTCATTTAATCTCGCCAAGTGATCATATTGGGAAATTGCAAGTCAACGTAGTTACTTAATGCAACGTTTTATTTGAAAAGTAAAAGTCCTTCTTCCGTTGATAACCCAATAAAAACGAGAAGGTCTTGTAACCCCCCTAAAACGAGAGCTAATGAAGGCCTATGTGTAAGTCGGTAAAGAAAAAAGAGAAAAATATGAGCCTGTCACTTGCTGATCTCGATAGACCCTTATACTGCGAGAGCTAATGAAACGCCATGTGTAACTCAGCAAACAGAAGAGACTTGGGTTTGTCACTCACTAATCTCGACATGTTATCATATTGGAATACTGCAATACAACGTAGTTTTCAATGCAACGTAGTATTTTAAAAGTAAAAGCCTTTGTTCTATTGATAATCAAATAAAAAGAAGAAATTTTAGTTATTCCCCTAAAACGAGAGCAAATGAAGAGCTATGTGTAATTCAATAAACAAGAAAGTAAGAGGTGAGCTTGTCACATGCTCATCTTGACAAGTTATCATATTGGGATATTGCAATGCAGTGTAGTTTCTTAATGCACGCTGTATATTAAAAGTCAAAGTTTTGGTTTCATTGGTAATGAACGGAACAGAAGAAATTTTTATAGCCTTTGCAAGATTGCACTTTCTTGACAAATTATGTGCTGACAAAAAGTGCTTTTCCAATGCACTTTCTTGACAAATTATTTTTTTTTCTTTGTTGAAGAAGAAAAATCGCTACTGTTCTGCTGAGGATCTACATGAACATCCTTTACGAATGTAGCAGAAAGGAAATATTTTTGAATCTAGGCTGGAGGAGTCCCTTTTTTAGATTGATCGTAATGAACAACATATGGTAAAAAAGTTTGTACATTTTATTCTTCGATGGTGGGAGAAGTGCACGAAGAACTCTTGACTTGGACAAAATAATAATCAGTTATCAAAAATTATAAACTATGAAAAAAATTTAGCAAAAATATACCAAATTATAAAAATTAATTATCAATAATAACTAATTATCAATTTAATACTCAATTATTACTGGGTTGCCTTTGGTCTGCTTTTGGACAATAGTCATAACCTTTTGAAAATTGTTGTGTTTGTTTTTATTTAATAGCTTAGAGCATTCGCAAAATTAAAACTTTTCAACACGTTTCACGCTGCAAAGACTGTGATTGCTCTGGCAAGAATTAAAGTTTATTGATTATGGAAATCCTCTCTAGCAAATAATTAATATTTCTTGTGCAAGCATTAAAAATAATTAGCGAGAATAATTTAATCTTCTCTCACATTATTACGTCCATATAGTTGGCTTGCTTCTAAAAAAAGAAATGAGTTCCAGCTTGGCAACTCTGTTTTGTTTTTGCTTTCTTGCAATTAAAACCCGAGATCTCTTCTGCCATTGGTCGACTTTGCCGATAGTCGTCTCGTAATGTTATTGCTGCAGATAGTTATCTGCAGTAAGAGAGAAGTACCAACTTATTCATTCAGTTGGGATAACTGAATAAGTTAATAGCTTATATAACTGGTATTTTCTTCCCAAATAAAGTTTCAGATCTCTTCTGCCATTGGTTGACTTTACTGATAGTTGTCTCATAATCTTCTTGCTGCAGATAGTTGTCTGCAGTCAGTTCCGGCTCGGCAATTCTGTTTTGTTTTTGTTTTTTTTTGCAAATAAATTCTCAGATCTCTTCTGCCATTGGTCAATTTTGCCGATAGTTGTCTAAGAGAGCAGTACCAACTTATTCATTCAGTTGGTATAACTGAATAAGTTAGTAGCTTAGATGATTCATAGAATAAAAAAAAAGATTTTTATCTGAAGTAGGTAGCGATATTAAAACTTAAAACGAACAGAAATTATTCCGTATATGAAAGGGACCTTCCCCTCCTAAACACCCCGCTCTTTACGCTAAAAAGCTTCATCGATGATTGTCCAGCCTTCTGTAGTTACAAATATCGCACCTAATGTTTATGCTAAAAGAAATAAAATTTTGCGACCATACTGAGCCAAAAAGAAGGTCACCAAATTTTTACCCTAAATGTCTAGTTGCAACAGGGATGAAAAATTTAGAAAAATTGATGTAAATAACGTATGTAAATAACGATGGATGGCGATGCATGAGAAAATTAGAGAACGGCAAACATCAGAGCACTGCTCAACCCAAATATATACAGTAAAATCGGCTAGCTCAAGATCAGCATTCAAGCAACAATTTAACTCAGGTCTGTCCCCAGAGAGCTGACTAAAGGGTTCCCTATAGTCAGGAAATATTTCTTGAAACTCGCTACCTATAGTAGTAATAATAATATAATAATGATAGCAATAATAATAAATAATAATAATAATAATTGAAACTAGTAATAATAGCCCAAGCAGGGTCGAGCCTGTCCTGGCCAAAGTCGTACCAACTTCAGCTAAAAAATCCAGTTATGACATGGATAAAAAATATAGAAAAACGTATTTTTGTAACCCCATTTTCAAATTTATTTGTACGGCGGTCTTTGAATTAATCGTAAGGGTTATGATGGATATGATTTTATGGCCAAAACTGTAGAAAATAATGACAGCAGAGTATAAGATAAGGGTACATAACAGGGCACTGAAATTGGCTAATTCTTCCACGACATTCAAATAACTGTTCAACTCAAATATGTTCCCGCAGAGATGCCGGAGGGCGACCTTTATTCAGGAGCTGTTTCTAGAAACTCGCTACTCTAGTACGTTCTGCCAAAGTAGGGTCATTTAGTTCGAATCTACTGGTGGTAGCTGAAACAAATACATCGCATATTTGAATGAACATTAAACTCAGATAAACATGTTATTTTCCTGTTTATTATTTTTGTCATTTTGCTGTGATGTTTCATTCTGATTTTGCTTAATAATCAGATTGGAATGTTTTTCAGCTTTTCTGAGAATAAAATCTCTCTTTAATAGGTGATTGTAAAATAAATTGGTAGTTTTGTCTTTATCTTTTGTGTCCATGTGTTCATCAAGTCGTCTGAAATGCCACCAACACCAGTTGGAAACAACCTACATGTGGTTCTTGTTTTTTCGTACTTGTTCAATTTCTATTTCTTACTAAGTCCTATCTTTTGTTACCGAGAATGCTTTCTAGCTCAAGATCGATATACAAGAGCCGTTCTGCGCTAAGTTTCACCCACTTTCTCTCTTATTAAGTTTTATCTTTATAAGGAAAACATATTTCCACATAGCTTTCTAAAATGCGCTTCTAGTACAACGAGATTAGAATCAAAACTATGTGTAGGAGGGATTCATGGATCAAATAGTTCGTGGTAGCGAAATATAAATGAAGAGTGACTCATGGATATAACAACGTAAACTCTACCTTTCTTAGAGTTTTGCACTTTATAAGATTATAATTCCTGAAGCATTGTTCTGCGAATACTTCTGCAATAAAGCTTAGTTCTGACAGAGCGCGAATTTCGTATCGCCTAGCGAATTTCGCGTCGCCCCGCGGAAAAATACGCTTCGTTCATCGAAATCTTCGCTTCGTTGCGCTTCAAGCTCAAATTGAAAAAATTCGCATCGCTATCGTCATTCGCTCCAGAAATAAAAAAACGAATGGAAATTGAAAAACTTATTAATCTAATTTCTACTTACCCTTGTATATACAACATAAATAAAGCTGCAGCAGCACTGATGAGTCCCTTTTTTCTTTTACTTTTGAACTGCAGTTTCTAAAAAGTAGCGAAATTCGCGGACTGTGAGAACTACATGGCGAATTCCGCAAAGCGGCGCGATGCGAAATATCGCAGAGCGAATTTTGTTCGCGCTCTGTCAGAACTAAGCTTAACGAAAGGAGTATTCTGCGAATACTTGTGCAACAACGGTTTAAGGTGGAATGGCAGCATCCATCTCGTTTTAAAGAACTGATCGTAGAAACAAAACTGTAAGCAAAGAGTGACCCTTATCAAAAGAAAGTAAGTTTTTACTACAATTCAAGGTTCAGCAGAATCCACTTTTAATATGGATTCGAAATTTGTATTAAATTTAAAAAAAAACAAGTTTTTTGTAACTGAAAGTAAGAAGCGACATTAAAACTTAAAACAAAGAGATATTATTCCGTATATGAAAGCTACTATCCCCTCCTCAATGCCTCGCTCTTTAGGCTAAAGTTTTTATTGTTTTTAAAAAAACAAAGATGTGAGACAGAGTCAAACTTTAGCGTAAAGAGCGAGGCGCTGAGGAGGGGACAGCCCCTTTCATGTACGGAATAATTCCTGTTCTTTTTAAGTTATAATGTCGCACTTGACTTTTAGTTAAAAAAAAACTTTTTTTTTTAATTTAATTTCTGACTGTTTTTGACTTAATCCAGTTTTGAATTTGGATCACCGTACATGAATATTTAAAACGAAATTTGTATATTAGTTTTACTTTTTTTGGCTAAATAGCTTTCTTCAAATTTTGTTCTGACGTAACTTAGGAAAGTATATACCAAGGTACTACTTTGCTGGGGCCCCCGTACCAAACAGGTCTATAGGTCTTTACACTCTGGGAATGGCGCAATTTCAAAGTTCAAGGAATATACATGTTTTTTTTATTATGACAGCGATTTTTTGTTTGTAAGTCGATTATATAAATTTGACGGCTTTTCAAATATAATAACTTTATTAGTCGGTTTTCTAAAAAAAAAAAAAAAAAAACTTGTCATGCTACAATGTAATTAATTTAAAAAAAAAAAACTCGATATAATGTCTCTAAAGTGCATTCCAACAGGGGAATGACGCAATCCGGGGTCATTCATCTGTAAGTTGATTAGTAGGTTTTCTAGAAAGTATTCAATAGCTTAATTGAAAAGTAACGATAGAATGACATTGTGACTTGACCTAGCTTTACCTCGCCGATGTGATCTGTATAATACATAAGTAACGTTTGAAAAATATTGTCAATTTAAAAAGAACGGACTGAAAAGTGTTTTGCGGGGGAGGGGGTGCAGCGAGGGGGGCCGTGCCCGTGGGTACAGTCACCGGGGCGACCGGGGCACGAGGGGTTTCGGTGAGACACGGGTTCAGTTACAAGGGGAGGCAGTTGCACGGTGGGTACCCCTTTTTTTCGAAAATTGGGCTCCCTGTTTTCAAAATCCCTTTTTCTTCTGAGGCTTGGAGCATTTGTGTCAACAATACAAAGAATAAGCTCAGATACTTAATAGAGATTTGCGAATTTTTTGCGAAAAGGTATTAGCGTAAGGGTATTGCGATGCTTAAGAATGTCTCACGGGTAATTAAAGAATGGGGTGCTTACATCAGATACTTAATTGTCAACAATACAAAGAATAAGCTCAGATACTTAATAGATTTGACGTTTACAAGAGACATTGCTAGAAAGTATTCAATAGCTTAATTGAAAAGTAACGATAGAATGACATTGTGACTTGACCTAGCTTTACCTCGCCGATGTGATCTGTATAATACATAAGTAACGTTTGAAAAATATTGTCAATTTAAAAAGAACTGGCTGAAAAGTGTTGTGCGGGGGATGGGTGGCAGAGAGGGGTGACTGGCACGAGGGGTCGGTTACCGAGGATACAGGTGCCCGGGGGGTTTCGGTTATACACGGGTTCAGTTACAAGGGGATTCAGTTGCACGGGGGGTACCCCTTTTTTTCGAAAATCGGGCTCCCTGTTTTCAAAATCCCTTTTTCTTCTGAGGCTTGGAGCATTTGTGTCAACAATACAAAGAATAAGCTCAGATACTTAATAGATTTGACGTTTACAAGAGACATTGCTAGAAAGTATTCAATAGCTTAATTGAAAAGTAACGATAGAATGACATTGTGACTTGACCTAGCTTTACCTCGCCGATGTGATCTGTATAATACATAAGTAACGTTTGAAAAATATTTTCAATTTAAAAAGAAACGGCTGAAGTGTGTTGAGCGGGCTGGGTTGCATAGAGGGGTGACTGGCCCGAGGGGTCAGTTAAAGGGGATTCCGTTGCTCGAGGGGTTTCAATTATACACGGGTTCAGTTACAAGGGGATTCAGTTGCACGGGGGGTATCCCTTTTTTTCGAAAATTGGGCTCCCTGTTTTCGAAATCCCTTTTTCTTCTGAGGCTTGGAGCATTTGTGTCAACAATACAAAGAATAAGCTCAGATACTTAATAGAGATTTGCGAATTTTTTGCGAAAAGGTATTAGCGTAAGGGTATTGCGATGCTTAAGAATGTCTCACGGGTAATTAAAGAATGGGGTGCTTACATCAGATACTTAATTGTCAACAATACAAAGAATAAGCTCAGATACTTAATAGATTTGACGTTTACAAGAGACATTGCTAGAAAGTATTCAATAGCTTAATTGAAAAGTAACGATAGAATGACATTGTGACTTGACCTAGCTTTACCTCGCCGATGTGATCTGTATAATACATAAGTAACGTTTGAAAAATATTGTCAATTTAAAAAGAAAGGGCTGAAAAGTGTTTTGAGGGGGATGGGTTGCATAGAGGGGTGACTTGCACGAGGGTTCGGTTAAAGGGGATACAGTTGCACAGGGGGTTTCGGTTATACACGGGTTCAGTTACAAGGGGATTCAGTTGCACGGGGGTACCCCTTTTTTCGAAAATCGGGACTCCCTGTTTTCAAAATCCCTTTTTCTTCTGAGGCTTGGAGCATTTGTGTCAACAATACAAAGAATAAGCTCAGATACTTAATAGATTTGACGTTTACAAGAGACATTGCTAGAGAGTATTCAATAGCTTAATTGAAAAGTAACGATAGAATGACATTGTGACTTGACCAAGCTTTACCTCGCCGATGTGATCTGTATAATACATAAGTAAAGTTTGAAAAATATTGTACATTTAAAATGAATCGGCTGAAAAGTTTGTTGAACATTCTGGTGTTCATAGTGAGGTGACGGGCACGTGTGGTCGGTTCCAGATGAGACCGGGTAACGAGTGATTACAGGTATACACGGGGTTCAGTTACAAGGATGTTCAGTTGCATTGGAGGTCCCCCTTTTTTCGAAAATTGGGCTCCCTGTTTTCAAAATCCCTTTTTCTTCTGAGGCTTGGAGCATTTGTGTCAACAATACAAAGAATAAGCTCAGATACTTAATAGAGATTTGCGAATTTTTTGCGAAAAGGTATTAGCGTAAGGGTATTGCGATGCTTAAGAATGTCTCACGGGTAATTAAAGAATGGGGTGCTTACATCAGATACTTAATTGTCAACAATACAAAGAATAAGCTCAGATACTTAATAGATTTGACGTTTACAAGAGACATTGCTAGAAAGTATTCAATAGCTTAATTGAAAAGTAACGATAGAATGACATTGTGACTTAACCTAGCTTTACCTCGCCGATGTGATCTGTATAATACATAAGTAACGTTTGAAAAATATTTTCAATTTAAAAAGAAATCGGTGAAAAGTGTTTTGAGTGGGCGGGGGTGCAGCGAGCGGTGACTGGAACGCGGGTTCGGTTACCGGGGATACCGGGTCCCAGAAGTTGTCGGTTATACACGGGTTCAGTTACAAGGGAATTCAGGTGCACGGGGGGTACCACTTTTTTTCGAAAATCGAGACTCCCTGTTTTCAAAACCCCTTTTTCTTCTGAGGCTTGGAGCATTTGTGTCAACAATACAAAGAATAAGCTCAGATACTTAATAGATTTGACGTTTACAAGAGACATTGCTAGAGAGTATTCAATAGCTTAATTGAAAAGTAACGATAGAATGACATTGTGACTTGACCTAGCTTTACCTCGCCGATGTGATCTGTATAATACATAAGTAACGTTTGAAAAATATTGTCAATTTAAAAAGAAAGGGCTGAAAAGTGTTTTGCGGGGGCGGGGGTGCAGAGCGGAGGGACGGGCACGAGGGTTCAGTGACCGAGGAGACAGGGGCCGGGGGGGGTTTGATGAGACCCGGGGTCAGGTAAACGGGGAGTCACGTTAAGGGGAGGTATCCCTTTTTTTCGAAAATTGGACTCCCTGTTTTCAAAATCACTTTTTCTTCTGAGGCATGGAATATTTGGTGGGTGGATATTAAACGTAATGAAATTTAGCACGGAGGTTCAGTTGTACAGGGTTTCGGTTATACAGGGGTTCATTTACATGGGGGTTCTTTGTGTTAAAAAAGTAGTTTTTGTATCTTTTAAAAGAGCTTTACGGGGATTGAGAGACTCAGTTGCCTAATTCCGTGTGATTTTTCATTACTTGGTGGTCATTAAAAACGAAAGTTTTGTGTTAAATAAGTAGTTTTTGTATCTTTTAAAAGAGCTTTACGGGGATTGAGAGACTCAACTGCCTAATTCCGTGTGTTTTTTCTTTACTTGATGGTCATTAAAAAAGAAATTTTTGTGTTAAATAAGTAGTTTTTGTATCTTTTAAAAGAGCTTTACTGGGATGGAGAGACTCAGTTGCCTAATTCAGTGTGATTTTTCTTTACTTGGTGGTCATTAAAAACGAAATTTTTGTGTTAAATAAGTAGTTTTTGTATCTTTTAAAAGAGCTTTAAGGTGCTTGAGAGACTCTGTTGCCTAATTCAGTGTGATTTTTCTTTACTTGTTGGTCATTAAAAAAGAAATTTTTGTGTTAAATAAGTAGTTTTTCTATCTTTTAAAAGAGCTGTACGGGGGTTGAGAGACTCAGTTGCCTAAGTCCGTGTGATTTTTCTTTACTTGTCGGTCGTTAAAAAAGAAAATTTTTTTTTAAATAAGTAGTTTTTGTATCTTTTAAAAGAGCTTTACGGGGATTGAGAGACTCAGATGCCTAATTCCGTGTGATTTTTCTTTACTTGGTGGTCATTAAAAAAGAAATTTTTGTGTTAAATAAGTGGTTTTTGTATCTTTTAAAAGAGCTTTACGGGGATTGAGAGACTCAGTTGCCTAATTCAGTGTGATTTTTCTTTACTTTGTGGTCATTAAAAACGAAATTTTTGTGTTAAATAAGTAGTTTTTGTATCTTTTAAAAGAGCTTTACGGGGATTGAGAGACTCATTTGCCGGATTCCGTGTGATTTTTCTTCTTTTCAGTAAAGACATTCGATATCCTAAAAGTGTTTAATTCAAACTTTTTTAAAACTTCGAAATTTTTCAACTTCATTTATTTTTTTCTTTTTGTACATAACTTAAAATGTCAAAATATGCTTACAGTTCTAACAATTGCGCTCTGTGATTGGTCAGAGACACGATGTGACTTTCCCACTGATATTCTATGATCGGTTATTGACACTACCTAATCTATTACATGTATTAAATCAGTATTTTTTAAGAAGTGGAACTATAAACAAATAAGTCATATCTATAAAAAAAAAAAGTGAAGATGAAGCATTTTAATAAAGTGTGTTTACATAACAAGGTTATTGTAGCATTTAATGCTGACAAAGATAAGTATTTAAACTTTGAAACAAGTACAAGTGGTAGCACTCTTGGAAATGTATGCATGTATTGTCATGACAGTAAGAAATTAAATTTCTTTGGAATACCGAAAAAATTCAACTCTTATGTTGGTGTTTATGCGAGATTGAGATCTCCAGAGATGATTGCACTCATAGATAATGCCAACATAAAAATAATCATTGATGATAGAGGACAACTCCTTGGTACCGTTGCAGGTAACACATTACCTACTGATACATCCAATCGTCACCTTTCGGGTATTAGCATTCAACGGAAGATCAATAAAATAAAGGTATACTCTTCTACTAATATCGTAAACCATATCGTGTCTACTTGTCGAAACTGTTACCTGTGTAAAGATAATATGATAATTGACAGTGAAATTGCGAAAAAAATAAAATATGTATTGTCAGGAAATATCACGATGGAATATAAAGATGAATTGATGAAAAACAAAGCACCAGCAAACGTTACTGTCATTGATCAAACAATCATTGATCAAAATAATACCAAAGACGAAAAGCATATTCAGCCTGTTGATGAGACACCAGTAAAAATTGTGTATCACTCAAAATGGAATAATGATTATTCTACTGATTACGAACTAAGAGAAGACAATAGCTATAATATCAAGAGAGAACATGGTGAACTATTTTATGGAGCAGATTCAAAATGTCCAAAGTTAATCATTGATATTAATAATGTATCATAATATATTTTTGTATTAATATTCTACATAGCAATATTTCATTAAAAATATATTATGCATTACATTGTTATGTGTTCATTATTTTTAGAGTAAGCTAGCATATGAAACGTTTAGAATGTCTAATAAAATGTCGGAGATGTAAGAAAAGGAATTTGTATAAATCTATTGTCAGACACATGGGAAAAAATTCTTTCTTGAATTCGCCTCCTGGATAAATAAAAAAAGACATTTCATTCAAGAAATTTATGACGAAACTCTAAGTAAGCAACAAACTCTTTCTTGAAGTTACCTCATGGATACACAATGCAGAAATTTAATTTAAGGAATTATCAAAAATTGTAAGTAAGTAGCAAATTCTTTCAAAAATATGTTAATACGTTTAAGCAATAATTATCTTTAAGCTTAACCCGTCTTTATTCTTCAGAATAGTTTTATTCATTTCATTAAATTATGAAGAAATTGTAAGTAAGTAACAATAGCTTTCTTGAATTCGCTTCCTGGACACAATACAGATATTTAATTCAAGAAATCATAATAAAATCACAAGTAAGTAATAAAGTCTTTATTGTTTTCACCTATTGGATACACAATACTGAAATTTCATTCAAGAAATTATGATAGAATTGTAAATAGGTAACACACTCATGTTACCTCATGGACACACAATGCAAAAATTTAATTTAAGGAATTATCAAAAATTTTAAGTAAGTAGCAAATTCTCTTGGATACAAAATATGGAAATTTCATTCAAGAAATTATGAAAATATTTGTAAGTAAGTAACAAACTCTTTATTGATTTCACCTCCAGGATATACAGTACAGATACTTCATTCATGAAATTATGAAAAAATCGCAAGTAAGTAACTTTTTTTCTCTTTATCACAAACAATTTTCACTTAGCTAAATGATGTAGAAATTTAATTCAAGAAATTATTGAAAAAATTCTCAGTAAGTAACAATTTCTTTCTTGGAGTCAACTCTTGGATACTCAATATGGGAATTTCATTCAAGAAATTATGAAAAAAATTTTAACTAAGTACCAAATTATTTCTTGAATTTACCTGTTTGACAAACAAAAAAGACATTTCGTTCAAAAAATTATGAAAAAATTCTAAGTAAGTAACAAAATCTTTATTGTTTTCACAAGCTAGATATACGACGTAGAAATTAAATTCAAGAAATTATGAAAAAATTCTCAGTCTAAGAAGCAAATTCTATCTTGAATTCACCTGTTGTATAAACAAAAAAAAAACATTTATTTCAAGAAATTATGAGAAAATTCTAAGTAAGTAAAAAACTTTATTTTTTTCACTAGTTATATATACGACTTATAAATTAAATTAATTAAATTATTAAAAATTATAATTCTAAGTAGCATATTCATTATTTATTTAACATTATTTATAAAAAAAAAAAAAAAAAAAAATACATTTCGTTAAAGAAATTATTAAAAAATTCTTGGTAAGTACAAAACTTTATTGTTTTAACAAGTTAGATATACAACGTATAAATTAAATTCATTAAATTATGAAAAAATTCTCAGTAAGTAACAATTTCTTTCTTGAAGTCAACTCTTGGATACACAATACGGAAATTTCATTCAAGAAATTATGAAAATATTTGTATGTAAGTAACAAACTCTTTATTAGTTTCACCTCTTGAATATACAGTACATATACTTCATTCAAGAAATTATGAAAAAAATCGCAAGTAAGTAGCTTTTTTTTATATTTATAACAAACAATTTTTACTTAGCTACGCGATAAAGAAATTTAATTCAAGAAATTCTGAAAAAATTCACAGTAAGTAAAAATTTCTTTCTTGAAGTCAACTCATGGATACACACAATAAGGAAATTTCATTAAAGAAATTACAAAAAATATTTGTAAGTAAGTAACAAGCTCTTTATTGATTTCACCTCTTGAATATACAGTACCGATACTTCATTCAAGAAACGTGATTAAAAACGTTTTGAAACTGCATGCTATTTGTATGCCTTTCCTTGGCACCTTTCCAAACGAGCGGGGATTCCCCGCTGGTTCCTACACATTGCAAAAAAGTGAGCAGTACGAAAACTCCACGTTTTCAACCAGAACGGTTTTTTAGGGACCAATAGGGATAGATATGCAAATTCGACACAGCTTTATTTCATTTTTTTTAAGGTTCATTTAGACGAAGTTACGTGCGCGCAAGTAACCTCGTCTAAATGAACCTTAAAAAAAATGAAATAAAGCTATGTCGACTTTTGCATATCTCTCCTGATTGGTCCCTAAAAACCAGTCTGGTTGAAAACGTGGAGTTTTCGTACTGCTCACTTTTTGCAATGTGTAGGAACCAGTGGGGAATCCCCGCTCGTTTGGAAGGTGCCAAGGAAAGCATACAAATAGCATGCAGTTTCATAACGTGTTTAATCACGTTTCTTGAATGAAGTATCTGCACTGTATATTCAAGAGGTGAAATCAATAAAGAGCTTGTTACTTACTTACAAATATTTTTTATAATTTCTTGAATGAAATTTCCTGATTGTGTGTATCCATGAGTTGACTTCAAGAAAGAAATTGTTACTTACTGAGAATTTTTCATAATTTCTTGAATTAAATTTCTATATCGCATAGCTAAGTGAAAATTGTTTGTGATAAAGAGAAAAAAGCTACTTACTTGCGATTTTTCATAATTTCTTGAATGAGTATCTGTACGTATATCAGAGTGAAACTAATAAAGTTTGTTACTTACATACAAATATTTTCATAATTTCTTGAATGAAATTTCCGTATTGTGTATCAGAGTTGACTTCAAGAAAAATGGTTACTTACTGAAATTTTTCATAATTTCATGAATTTAATTTCTACATCGTATATCTAACTCGTGAAAACAATAAAGTTTGTTACTTACTAGAATTTTGTCATAATTTCTTGAACGAATGTCTTTTTGTTTTTTTGTTTATCCAACAGGTAATTCAGAGAATTTGCTACTTAGACTGAGAATTTTTCATAATTTCTTGAATTTAATTTCTACGTCGTATATCTAACTCGTGAAAACAATAAAGTTTGTTACTTACTTAGAGTTTTCTCATAATTTCTTGAACTAAATGTTTTTTTTTTGTTTATAAAACATGTGAATTTAAGAAAGAATTTGCTACTTAGACTGAGAATTTTTTCATAATTTCTTGAATTTAATTTCTACGTCGTATATCTAACTTGTGAAAACAATAAAGAGTTTGTTACTTACTTAGAATTTTGTCATAATTTCTTGAACGAAATGTCTTTTTTGTTTGTCCAACAGTTAAATTCAAGAAATAATTTGGTACTTAGTTACAATTTTTTTCATAATTTCTTGAATGAAATTCCCGTATTGCGTATCCAAAAGTTGACTCCAAGAAAGAAATTGTTACTTAATGAGAATTTTTTCAATAATTTCTTGAACTAAATTTCTACATAATTTAGATAAGTAAAAAGTGTGTGTGATAAAGAGAAAAAAAAAGTTACTTACTTGCAATTTTTCATAATTTCTTGAATGAAGTATCTGTACTGTATATCCAGGAGGTGAAATCAATAAAGAGTTTGTTACTTACTTACAAATATTTTCATAATTTCTTGAATGAAATTTCCATATTGTGTATCCAAGAGAATTTGCTACTTACTTAATATTTTTGATAATTCCTTAAATGAAATTTCTGCAATGTGTGTCCATGAGGTAACATGAGTGTGTTACCTATTTACAATTCCATCATAATTTCTTGAATGAAATTTCAGTATTGTGTATCCAATAGGTGAAAACAATAAAGACTTTGTTACTTACTTGCGATTTTATTATGATTTCTTGAATTAAATATCTGTATTGTGTCCAGGAAGCGAATTCAAGAAAGCTATTGTTACTTACTTACAATTTCTTCATAATTTAATGAAATGTATAAAACTATTCTAAAGAATAAAGACGGGTTAAGCTTAAATAGATTTATTGCTTAAACGTATTAAAATCTTTATTAAAGAATTTGTTACTTACTTATAATTTTTGATAATTTCTTAAAAGAAATTTCTGCATTGTGTATCAATGAGGTAGCTTCAAGAAAGAGTTTGCTGATTACTTAAAATTTCGTCATAAGTTCTTGAATGAAATGTCTTTTTTTATTTATCCAGGAGGCGAATTCAAGAAAGAATTTGTTCCCATGTGTCTGACAATAGATTTATACAAATTCCTTTTCTTACATCTCCGACGTTTTATTAGACATTCTAAACGTTTGATATGCTAGCTTACTCTAAAAATAATGAACACATAACAATGTAATGCATAATATATTTTTAATGAAATATTGCTATGTAGAATATTAATACAAAAATATATTATGATACATTATTAATATCAATGATTAACTTTGGACATTTTGAATCTGCTCCATAAAATAGTTCACCATCTTCTCTCTTGATATTATAGCTATTGTCTTCTCTTAGTTCGTAATCAGTAGAATAATCATTATTCCATTTTGAGTCATAGACAATTTTTACTGGTGTCTCATCAACAGTCTCAATATGCTTTTCGTCTTTGGTATTATTTGTTTCAATGACTGTTTGATCATTGGCAGTAACGTTTGCTGGTGCTTTGTTTTTCATCGATTCATCTTTATATTCCATCGTGATATTTTCTGACAATGCCCTTTTTATTTTTCTGGCAATTTAACTGTCTATTATCACATTATTTTTACACAGGTAACAGTTTCGGCACGTAGACAAGATATGGTTTACGATATTAGTAGAAGAGTATGCCTTTCTTTTATTGATCTTCCGTTGAATACTAATACCCGAAAGGTGATGATTGGATGTATCAGTAGGTAATGTGTTACCTGCAACAGTAGCAAGGAGTTGTCCTCTATCATCAATGATTATTTTTATGTTGGCATTCTCTTTGAGTGCAATCATCTCTGGAGATCTCAATCTCGCATAACCACCAACATAAGAGTTGAATTTTTTCGGTATTCCAAAGAAATTTAATTCCTTACTGTCATGACAATGCATGCAGACATTTCCAATAGTGCTACCACCTGTACTTGTTTCAAAGTTTAAATACTTCTCTTTGTCAGCATTCAATGCTACAATAACCTTGTTATGTAAACACACTTTATTAAAATGATCCATCTTCACTTTTTTTTATAGATATGACTTATTTGTTTATCGTTCCACTGCGTAAAAAATACTGATTTAATACATGCAATAGATTAGGTAGTGTCAATAACCGATCATAGAATATCAGTGGGAAAGTCACGTCGTGTCTCTGACCAAACACAGAGCGCAATTGTTAGAACTGTAAGCATATTTTGACATTTTAAGTTATGTACAAAAAGAAAAAAAATAAATGAAGTTGAAAAATTTCGAAGTTTTAAAAAAGTTTGAATTAAACACTTTTAGGATATCGAATGTCTTTACTGAAAAGAAGAAAAATCACACGGAATCTGGCAACTGAGTCTCTCAATCCCCGTAAAGCTCTTTTAAAAGATACAAAAACTATTTATTTAACACAAAAATTTCTTTTTTAATGACCACCAATTAAACAAAAATCACAGAGAATTAGGCAACTGATTCTCTCAATCCCCTTAAATATATTTTAAAATATACAAAAACTACTTATATAACAAAAAAATTTCGTTTTTAACGACTATCAATTAAAGAAAAAATCACACGGAATTGTGCAAATGAGTCACACAATACACGTAAACCTAATAAAAAATAAACAAAAACTACTAAATAATAACACACATAACGATAATATTTAACACAAAGAAAAGAAAAATCACACCGAATGATGCAACTGAGTCTCTCAATCCCCGTCAAGCTCTTTTAAAATATAGAAAAAATTATTATTTAACTCAAAAAATTCGTTTGTTATTTACCATCAAGTAAAGAAAAATCACACGGAATTAGGCAACTGAGTCTCTCAATCCCCGTAAAGCTCTTTTAAAAGATACAAAAACTATTTATTTAACACAAAAATTTCGTTTTTAATGACTACCAAGTAAAGAAAAATCACACGGAATTAGGCAACTGAGTCTCTCAATCCCCGTAAAGCTCTTTTAAAAGATACAAAAACTACTTATTTAACAAAAAAATTTCGTTTTTAATGACCAACAAGTAAAGAAAAAACACACGGAATTAGGCACATGAGTCTCTCAATCCCCGTAAAGCTCTTTTAAAAGATACAAAAACTACTTATTTAACACAAAAATTTCATTTTTAATGACCATCAAGTAAAGAAAAATCACACAGAATTAGGCAACTGAGTCTCTCAATCCCCGTAAAGCTCTATTAAAAGATACAAAAACTACTTTTTTTAACGCAAAGAACCCCCATGTAACTGAACCCCTGTATAACTTAAACCCCTTACAACTGAACCTCCGTGCTAAATTTCATTACGTTTAATATCTACCCACCAAATGCTCCAAGCCTCAGAAGAAAAAGGGATTTTGAAAACAGGGAGCCCGATTTTCGAAAAAAAGGGATACCCCCGTGCAACTGAATCCCCTTGTAACTGAACCCGTGTATAACCGAAACCCCCCGTGCAACTGTATCCCCTTTAACTGAACCCCTCGTGCAAGTCACCCTCTATGCAACCCATCCCCCTCAAAACACTTTTCAGCCATTTCTTTTTAAATTGACAATATTTTTCAAACGTTACTTATGTATTATACAGATCACATCGGCGAGGTAAAGCTAGGTCAAGTCACAATGTCATTCTATCGTTACTTTTCAATTAAGCTATTGAATACTCTCTAGCAATGTCTCTTGTAAACGTCAAATCTATTAAGTATCTGAGCTTATTCTTTGTATTGTTGACACAAATGCTCCAAGCCTCAGAAGAAAAAGGGATTTTGAAAACAGGGAGTCCCGATTTTCGAAAAAAAAGGTACCCCCCGTGCAACTGAATCCCCTTGTAACTGAACCCGTGTATAACCGAAACCTCCTGTGCAACTGTATCCCCTTTAACCGAACCCTCGTGCAAGTCACCCCTCTATGCAACCCATCCCCCTCAAAACACTTTTCAGCCATTTCTTTTTAAATTGACAATATTTTTCAAACTTTAATTATGTATTATACAGATCACATCGGAGAGGTAAAGCTAGGTCAAGTCACAATGTCATTCTATCGTTACTTTTCAATTAAGCTATTGAATACTTTCTAGCAATGTCTCTTGTAAACGTCAAATCTATTAAGTATCTGAACTTATTCTTTGTATTGTTGACAATTAAGTATCTGATGTAAGCACCCCATTCTTTAATTACCCGTGAGACATTCTTAAGCATCGCAATACCCTTACGCTAATACCTTTTCGCAAAAAATTCGCAAATCTCTATTAAGTATCTGAGCTTATTCTTTGTATTGTTGACACAAATGCTCCAAGCCTCAGAAGAAAAAGGGATTTTGAAAACAGGGAGCCCAATTTTCGAAAAAAAGGGATACCCCCCGGGCCACTGACTCCCCGTGTAACTGACCCCGTGTATAACCGAAACCCCCCGTGCAACTGTATCCCCTTTCACTGAACCCTCGGGCAAGTCACCCCTCTATGCAACCCAGCCCCCTCAAAACACTTTTCAGCCATTTCTTTTTAAATTGACAATATTTTTCAAACGTTACTTATGTATTATACAGATCACATCGGCGAGGTAAAGCTAGGTCAAGTCACAATGTCATTCTATCGTTACTTTTCAATTAAGCTATTGAATACTCTCTAGCAATGTCTCTTGTAAACGTCAAATATATTAAGTATCTGAGCTTATTCTTTGTATTGTTGACACAAATGCTCCAAGCCTCAGAAGAAAAAGGGATTTTGAAAACAGGGAGTCCCGATTTTCGAAAAAAGGGGTACCCCCGTGCAACTGAATCCCCTTGTAACTGAACCCGTGTATAACCGAAACCCCCGTGCAACTGTATCCCCTTTAACCGAACCCTCGTGCAAGTCACCCCTCTATGCAACCCATCCCCCTCAAAACACTTTTCAGCCATTTCTTTTTAAATTGACAATATTTTTCAAACTTTACTTATGTATTATACAGATCACATCGGCGAGGTAAAGCTAGGTTAAGTCACAATGTCATTCTATCGTTACTTTTCAATTAAGCTATTGAATACTTTCTAGCAATGTCTCTTGTAAACGTCAAATCTATTAAGTATCTGAGCTTATTCTTTGTATTGTTGACAATTAAGTATCTGATGTAAGCACCCCATTCTTTAATTACCCGTGAGACATTCTTAAGCATCGCAATACCCTTACGCTAATACGTTTTCGCAAAAAATTCGCAAATCTCTATTAAGTATCTGAGCTTATTCTTTGTATTGTTGACACAAATGCTCCAAGCCTCAGAAGAAAAAGGGATTTTGAAAACAGGGAGCCCAATTTTCGAAAAAAAGGGAGACCCACCGTGCCCCTGACTCCCCGTGTAACTGACCACGTGGATACCCGAACCCCCTCGGGCCACTGGCGCCCCGGTCACTGACCCCTCGTGCCCGTCCCCCCTCTCTGCACCCCCGCCCCTTCAAAACACTGTTCAGCCATTTCTTTTTAAATTGACAATATTTTTCAAACGTTACTTATGTATTATACAGATCACATCGGCGAGGTAAAGCTAGGTCAAGTCACAATGTCATTCTATCGTTACTTTTCAATTAAGCTATTGAATACTTTCTAGAAAACCTACTAATCAACTTACAGATGAATGACCACGGATTGCGTCATTCCCCTGTTGGAATGCACTGTAGAGACATTATATCGGGGTTTTTTTTTTAAATTAAGTACATTGTAGCATGACAAGTTTTTTTTTTTTTTTTTTAGAAAAACGACCAATCAAGTTATTATATTTGAATAACCGCCAAATTTATATAATCGACTGCCACACAAAAAATCGATGTCATAATAAAAAAAACATGTATATTCCTTGAACTTTGAAATTGCGCCATTCCCAGAGTGTAAAGACCTATAGACCTGTTTGGTACGGGGGCCCCAGCAAAGTAGTACCTTGGTATATACTTAGGAATTAACTTACGTAACGAACTTCTATATTCGTATATTTTTATTACGTATATTAGAGAGTTCTCCCCCTAGTCAATACCTCGCTCTTTACGCTAAAGTTTGAATTGTGTTCGAATCACAAACCCCTGAATCATAAAGGCCAGTTAATTAGAATAGATAGCTCTTTTGAAAGTACAAAAAAACTTGAGCGTAAAAGGTGAGGTATTGACTAGGGAGCAAACCCCCTCATATACGTTATAATAGTAATAATTTCTTTTCATTTCAAGTTTTAATATTGCTCCTTGCTTTCAGTTGAAAAAAACTTGTTGTTTTATTTAATTTCTGATGGTTTTTTAAATAATGCTGGGAAATCCGGCACCCCATTCATAGAAATGTCCCTTCTCCCAAGGAAAAATCATCCATGAAAAAACCCTCCCTCTTAACCTTCTCCTCCACCCCCCCCCCCTTCAGAAAAATCCCTCATGAAAACGTCTGTATACTTCCCATTAACCAATACTCTATGTAAACAATGGGCAAAGTTAATAACTTATAACCCTTCCCCCGAGAACTGTGGGGGATTAAGTTTTGATAAATTTCGGGGGATTAAGGGGGATAAATTTTGATTGGGTGATTTTGAGAAAAAAATTAGTGTGGGAGAGGGCCAATGTGCCCTCCAATTTTTTGGTCACTTAAAAAGGGCACTAGAACTTTTAACTTCCGTTCGAATGAGCCTCTCACGATACTACTGGGTCGATACGATCACCCCTGGGAAACAAAACAAAAAAATAAAGGCGCATCCGTGGTCTTTCTTCTGGCAAAAAATACAAATTCCACATTTTTGCAGATTGGAACTTAAAACATTTGCAGTAGGGCTATCCGATATGTTGAATCTGATAGTGGGATTTTTCAATAGGGTTCTGGGATTTATAGGGAATGTTTACTCCTTTTTTCAAAAATAAGGCACATTTTCTTTGGTGCATAACTTTTGATGGATAAGATTAAACTTGATGGAAGTGATATATATGAAATCAGTAAAAAAATATGATTCTATTGATGTATCTATTTGTATCAAAATTCCGTTTTTCAGAGTTTCGGTATCTACTATTGAGCTGTGTTACTCCTTGCTTATGGTTCATTATCACGAACTGTTTGAAAATCCCATAATTCTAAATTTGTTCATGAAAAGCAACAAGAAAAATAAAATTTTTACTATATTAGATAAATTGTGTTAAACATGCTCAAAAAAAAAAAAAAAAAAAAAAAAAAAAAAAAAAAAAAAGTTTGATCTGGGTAAAAGTTATCCATTGACGTTCAACATGTATGAGAATACTAAAACTACCATCTACAATAATATGATTTTTTTTTTAAAGAAGAATGGTCACACATGGGTGTTTGTTCAAATGAAAATTTTAAAATGAAATGAAATCACAAAAGAGCATACAGTAGAAAAGTGCCCATTTCTGGCATTTTGTATTGCATCACATCAATATATTGGAACACACTATCATACACATGATATTTTCTGCCTGTTTTAAGTTTCGTAATCTTTCTGTACTTTCGTTAGATAAAACATACTTTTTAATGAAGTAAAGAACTTGACTTCGGACAACAGACGAAAAGTCAAGATTCTTGAGTTGAAGGAAAAGTAATTTTAATTGGTACGTAATGAAACAGAAAGTGAATACTTTCTGTTAATCAATTAAATTTATTGATTAAATTTATTAAATTTATTTATTGATTAAATTAAATTTATTAAGATCAATTAAATTTATTGATCAATTAAAGTTTCTCTGAAGAGAATAAAGTAAAAATCTGTTGTTATTGCAGCTAGTTCAGAAAGCTAGCCTTGGCATAGAATTATCAATTAACCATGATTACCAACAACTTTGAAGATTAGGATTTAGTTTCTACTTTTGTAAAACCTCGTTGGTTATATGGTTCGAACGGGGGTCAGTGGCGTAACTTTGTAAGCTCAGCCAGAGTCGACCCAGCTCTTAATGGGTACCTGGAGAAATCTGGGGAAAGAAAACAGGAAGGGTCTGCGACAGCACAGGGTGGCTGGCCCCTAACCCCCCCCCCTCCCGTTGCACTTCCTAGCGAAAGGGCCATAAAACGGTGATCAGCAGAACCGGTAGGGATTGTAAAATTCAGTGCCTTTTTTTTTACTTTTGCTCTTTCTAGACGTAGAATTTACAATTATAATGCAAATTTTTGCGCTGATCCACGAAATTTTTTTGACGAATACCGATGAGCTGTTCCTCCATGTTTGAAGAATTGCCACCATCTTTGTGAAATTTTATCATTGGCACTGCAGATTTTCATATGCATTCGAAGTTTAGTTTTTCGAATTTTTTGCAGCAAAATCGACCGGATTGCGAACTCAGAGATTCGTATTGTATATGGGGAATCCTATTATTGAATAATAGTTTTGTGAGAAAACTATATGTGAGACTGAAAGGCATGTCATACAGAATGCTGCAAGATTTGCAGGATTGGCACTCGTCTTTTTCAGATTTGGTGAGAATCAAGCATTGGGAAATGTTTTCTGCGTGAAGGCGGACTTTTAGTAAAGCTGAATAGCAACAGAGCTTTTATTGTTACCCTAGAAATAAAATTCATACCTTTTCCCTTGTCAGTAATTGATTATTCCCTAAGGCGTTTTCTAGTTACAGTCTGGATTGCTAACTCATAAATCTTAACTGTAAAAATTGGCGTTCTACTGACTGTGCAGGTTTATGCAAAGTGGTTCTAGTGACAATGATAGTTGAATTTAACCTATCCCGGTTGTAATTCGACAATCTTTCTCTGGATCAGGTTCTTGTTTCAAGTTTGGTGCTTATCAAATTTATAAATTCGTCTGTTCCAATCTTCAAAATTTTTTTCGATAATTCGGGTAGTTGCTAAAATACAGACTAAGTACCAACATTTATAAAATTCATTGGAGATACGTCACTCGGTACTTAAAGAAATATCGGAGATCAACTGAGTGAAACCTCGAACCCTCTTCAGCTTCTACATAATAGCCTATGTATCGATATATATAAAGACCCTATCTATGCTTCTATGTCCCTTCAAACAAATCTTCAGGAGAGTAAGAAGTGGTCTGATAGTCACGCCTATTGCAGTTAAATCAAAGGTTGTCTTTCATTTGAAGATCCGGTGCTGTATTGGTAACACTGGCAACAACATTTCTCAACTATAATTTTTCTATTGGTGGATGGCCTTTTGAAAGGTTCTTGGGTAGATCTCTTCCTACCATACAATCTTTAGTATTTTTCTTATGATTGGTGTTCGCCAATTTTATAAAATCCGCTATTCCACTTCCAATCTTCAAATCCTTTTTAGCAATCTGGATAATGGCTAAAAATATCTTTATTATTTTTTCGTTCGCTTCCCCACTGAAAAGACAATTTTGAATTTTGAACTTTTCAGGGAGATTTGTCACAAAGAAAATGTTCTGAACGTAGACAACGGTTTCAAGAGTTGCAGCATGTACTTATTGCGTGAATAATAATCTTAAAAGACACCAAAATCATTCGAATTTAGCAGCTAAATTGGATTATATGTAGCTAAATTTGGATTACATGCAGCTAAATTTGGATTATATGCAGCTAAATTTGGATTATATGCAGCTAAATTTGGATTATATGCAGCTAAATTTGAATTATATGTAGCTAAATTTGGATTATGTGCAGCTAAACTTGGATTTTATGCAGCTAAATTTGGATTATATGCAGCTAATTGAGCAGCTAAATTGTCTTGTTGTTTAAAGTGAACGTCTATATTTAAATTTAAATTTATTTAAATTTATCTATTGATGCTATCGACTATATTTTATTTTTAGGGTCTTGTAAAAAGGCATTTTTGGCGCAAATGTTTCGTTTTGTTTACGTTTGTAGTGATTCCTTTCACAATAACTGATACTAAAGATTGACAAAGAGACAGAGAGGGGGAGAGGCAGAGAGGTCGACAGATTGTGTACACTATCTGAACTTTAGGCTCCTTCACAAATATCTGCCTAATTTTCGTGAACCGTTAAAATATTAAACTCATTTCTATTATTCTACTATTTTTGGATTTTTTTTGGCGGGGGGGGGGGGATTTACCAGTGATGTAAAAGAACGTTCTTTAGTATATTAAATTTTAAATTTTTCTTCAATTTTTTATGTGGTGCCGCAATTTGGCTGATAAACCTTTAGTTTAGGTACTTTTAAACCATCTTTTAAAACTTAAATGATGCAGTAAATTAATGACCCTAAATATTTGAGGTGGGCAAACTACCAATCCTGTCCAAAATTTTGGTTAAAGAGAGAATATTGTCGATGATAGACTTTTGGCACCAAAAGGTGTACCTTTAACTTTAAATTTTACAATGCTACTACTGCTACTGCTGAAAACTCACCGCAACACCAAGCCGCCTGAGGCCAACACAGCTACGCACGCTCCACCTCCATCACAATCTATTTAAAGCCTCTCTCTTCCCGTAAACCTTTCCTTACAACATTCTCCCACCCCTACAGAGGACGACCTGCTTTTCGATTAGCCCTAGACGGTTGTGTGAACAGGACAATCTTTGGTAATCTGTAATCCTTCCTCTTTAGAACGTGCCTAGCCATCTCAACCTTTCTGCCATTATAACTCTAGAAAGCGGGATTAAACTACACTTTTCGTACAGCCTACAGTTTGCTCAATTGCTCAACTTTTCAATTGCTTATGAATATAAATAATGCCAAGTGGAAAATAAAATATTTTTATTTGTACATTTGGATTTTAAGGCTAATACGATGAGAGAAAAAAAAATTGAAGATTTGTAAGAAATTTCTTGTAATGATTACAAGCATGTCTTAGATTGAAGGAAAATATAAGCTCCCCTCAATAAAGACTTGAAGACACTAGTATGCTCCTGATTCTTCAAAGGAGTGATGGAGAAGAGCGACAGAAACCTCTGAATTCCACTTTTAATCAATACGAAGATAGAATCTGCTCCTTGAATTTGTCCCTGTGTGGCATCTGGCTGCCATGCAGATGGCTTTACTGTATAAGGAAGAACAGAGGTAATCTAGTGGACTCAGGCCTTTTTGCTTTATGTTTGCTGCTGAAGTATGTTTGCATAGGTATGTCTTCATCAGGATATTTGCGAAAGACGAGTAACACTGGTCTGCTCAAAATGTTTTCAGACGTATGAGTAAGACGTGCTACAGCAACCGCGAAATTGCGCCTCTAAACAAAAAAATAAAAATAGAGTCTACTGCTTGAACTTGTGCCTGCATAGGATCTGCCTGTCATGCAGATGTGGTTGCTTTTAGTAAGGAAGAATAGATGAAGTCTGCTAGGATTAAGCCAAATAGTTTCCTCTTGCTGCCAGATTATGTTTTCCAAGTATCAGGACATCGGTATCCGGATATTTGCCCGACGATTAATTGCTGGTATACTCATTTAAAGACGGATAATTGAGATAACATACGGGCAACCTATGCCCAAATGCTATTGTTGTTCAAAATACCTTAAACCTATGGATGAGTATCTTCTGGCTTCCAGCCAGATCAAGTCACATTATCAAAGACGGAAAGATTAATTAAAATGAACTTGAAACAAATTATGTCCCTGTTGCTGAAGATTTGCTATCAGGGTATTTTTACTCATTATCCGCTTTAAAAAAAAAACCGTAGTACTCTAAAATTTTTGTGTTATTATTTTTGACAAAATTGTCCTTCATTGGAGCTGACGACAAAGTTAATATTAGATATAATTAAATGAAAAAAAAAAGTTTTTTTCAACTGGAAGTAAGGAACAACATTAAAACTTAAAACGAACAGAAATTATTAGGTATATGAGCGGGTTTGTCCCTTCGTCATTCCCTCGCTCCTTGCACTAAATTTTTATTTGTGTTTCAATTCTTTAAGAATAACCCCTGAATTACAAAGGTCGTTTAATTAGATTAAATAGCTCTTTTGGAAGTACTAAAAAAACTTTTTTAGTTTTTCTTTAGTACACCTCATTACCACGAACTGTTTGATGGAACGTACTTGTAAAAAAAAGCAGAAATAAATAAAAAGTTCCTTAGTTCTCTAAAATTTTTGCGTTACAATTTTAGACAAAACTGTGATTCATTGGAGCTAGAGTCAAAATTAATTAGGTGATTAGAAGGATTAGGTGAAGGAAGGTTTTACTTACAATCGAATAAGAGACCGTTTATTTTATGGATGTATACTAGTCTTAAAAAATATTGTCCTATTTATTTCTTGTTTCGTACAAATAGCTTAGTAATAAAAGAATATATGTAGACTTTTGTTTTAACTTTTGGTTTTTCTTTTTTTTTCTCGTATTATTAGGTTTTTTAGTTTAACTAATGGCGTCTGTGTTGCAATTTAAAAATTTTCTTTGGATACTTTCTGTTCGAATAGCCTCTTTCAAGGTTATGTGAACTTCATATACTCCTACTCCCTTCAATTTCTGTTCGTAATTAATTGTAGTTATCCGCGCTTTCTGTTCGAATAACCTCTTTCAAGGTTATGTGAACTTCATATAGTCCTACTCCCTTCAATTTCTGTTCGTAATTAATTGTAGTTCTCCGCGCTTTCTGTTCGAATAACCTCTTTCAAGGTTATGTGAACTTCATATAGTCCTACTCCCTTCAATTTCTGTTAGTATTTAATTGTAGTTCTGTACGCTTAAAATGTAAACTAAATAACACAGCTATGATTTCTCAAAAACACAGCTTCCATGAGCTAAACTATCCAAAAGAAAAAATAGAACACTTTGAATTCGAAATAATGTATTCGTTGTATATTAAAGAAAAGGAGAAAAGAAAAGACGAAATATCTCCTACTGTTTCTAGAAGCCTTTTAAAATAATTGTGAAATTGAATCCGGACAAATGTCTAGATATTCATTAACGCAGATTAATATACATTTTCGTCTAATGGATTTGCTTATTGCTAATGCTTAATAAATTGTATTTTTATTTTTTTTTTCGTGTTTCAATATCGGTTTTTTGCCCGTAATCTAGTACAATCTATGCTGCAGTTTCAGAGATACCTGTTTGCACAATTTCTGTTCATATGTTTTTCGTCAAGCTGTTGTTGTAGCCTACCAACGAACACAGTTAATTTGGCCTCGCCTAAATTGAAACCATTGTCTATTATATTTTGACAGCAACGCTTTTATTCGGCTTCCGTAAAATTTTGCCAAGTTTTTAGTCAAGCACTTAATCTTAATCTGTAATCTTTGGCAGGACATTTTTTTTTTTTTTTTTTTTTTTTTTTTTTTTTTTGTAAAATTAACTTTGATTGGGAAGATAAAGTTTCAATGAGTCTGTTAAAAACCAGGTTCAAGAGTTTCCATCCCTGTATCTCTTGTCTGGAGGAAGCTTTTTCTATGGATTTTAATTTCTACAGCCTTCCTAAGTGACTATGAAAAATTTGTTTCCCAAAATTAAAGCATGTAAGGTGACACAGAATCTGAAATCTGCCATCTGTCTTGCAATTTCAAGGATTTCCTTTTGGATATTTCTGTTCATTTAACTTCTGTTCAAGTTGCTGGTGTATCCAGTCCAAAAATTATCACGGGACCAAAGAGGTAAAACACCGCTAGCTAGATCACAGTTGATTTATCTCTGCTGAAATTGAAAACACTATTTAAAGCAGGTCTTTGTTATGATTTCGATAATATTTTGCCGAGTTTCTTATCAAATTGTCCTGGTAAGAGGTTGGAGGATCCTACCTCCAACCTGGTAGGAGGGTGCTGATATTCTTAATATTATTGTAAGTTATTATTATTATTATTGTTATGGAATTACTATCAGTGAGAGGCGTATGACCCAGTCCTTCATTTTTCAATCGTCTCCTCTCCAAAAAATTAGTATCTCGTACAAGCAGATAATTGAACATACTCATAGAGCCCTACAAGTCAATGAAATAACAGCACCCCTGTTTTACAGACGAAAAATGCTTTGAAAAAAAAATTAAATAGAAATCGTTGTTTTGCTATTTTAAAACGAAAATCCAAAATTAAAATCGCTTATTTAGAATGAACAAATCATGCAAAGGGATTTAATTTGCAGCTGTTCCCCTAATATAACAGCTGTTCCCCTAATATAACAATCAATGTGAGGGTTGGTCCTGTTGTAGGCTAGAGGTTTCTAAAGTAATGATTTCTAAAGATTCTAAAGGTTTCTAAATGATTTCTAAAGTAATTTGTAGACTTTTCGTCAATCTATTCGACGTACTACCTTAAACTAGGTACCCTTTTCGTCAATCGTGCTCAAATTCCTTGAAAAATCCTTCAAAGAAGTCTCCCCTCAGGCCAAATAATAAAATGTCGTCAGCGAAACAGCTGGGAAACATTGAATAAATAGAGCACTATTTCAGAACTATCAAAAAATTTGACGAAACAGAAAATAAAGCTGTATGTACTGGGATACCCATAGTTTGATGAAAAAGATGGATTCTGAGTATAAAATCTGGTCAGATTTATTGCAATGAAAAGAGCAATAAAAGTATCATTCTTCAGAATATTTTCATAATCTAACCAAAATAGCCGCTACCCTTCACCTGTCCACACCTTTAGTCTGTACTAATCCCAGTTAAGTCCCTGCTTCCTCTGGATATTTTCTTACGACCTCTTTCTGCCCAATTTAATGGAATTCTTATTTTCATTTAGGTCCTTCCCTCCTTTAGGTGTTTTCTTACTACCTCTTTCTGTCCCATTTAATTAACCTCTTGCTTTTGTTTAGGTCCCTCCTTCCTTTCGGTATTTTCTCACAACCCTCTTTTTGCCCAATCTAATTGACGTTTTGTTTTCCTATATGTTTATCCTTTCTTCAGGTATATTGCTACGACCTCTTTCTGCCCCATGAAATGGAAGTCTTATTTTCGTTAGATTGCAGAAGATTGTAGTTTTTGGCCATTTGTTTGGCCTAAATCAAAGGCAGGTTCGTCCTCAAACGGAGGGGGGAGAGGTCATAATAAAGAATTTAAAGGAAACTGGAACCTCATGGAACGGTATAATCAGTGAATCTTTGCATAGATTGAGGTGGAGGAGAAAGGTCCGCAGCTGTTTTGGCATCAGGTGCTGCATTGAGTTGTCAGTAGTACTATCATTGTTCAAAATGATCTAACCGTTTCATCTTTTTTTGATAACACGAACTAGATTGTGGGGTGTAGAACTACATTTTCTCACAGCTTGTGTAATATTTCTTGGTGATGAGTCATAATCGCGCTTTTTGGAGGTAAAGGAAGACTAAAACTTATGTTCTGTACGCGAGTCGACTTTGTCTCTTCTTACTTTGTAAAATCGTCAGGAATTATGATTTTTCTTTGAACGCCTCCCTTTCTTGTCTTTCAATCAATCAAAAGATTGCTTAAAACTAGCCAGAGACAATTCATCTTAAAAATATTTAGCATCTTCGAAGCACAGGTTGCATCAAGACCTGGCTAATTGTAGAAAGAAAAAAGCCAAGACAAATAGTCCATGTAATTGAGAGGCAAATGTTTAAATGGCTGCGGCACGGGTAAATGGTCTGTACTTGACCACAGTCATTACTGTGAATTCTGGTATCCTAACTTTAGGTCTAAAACGTGATCTTTCTTTTCTTCTGAACTACTTTGAACAGCGCAAGAAACTTCGAGACTTGTTTATTCAGCTCAAATTTCGAATTTCTTTTATTTTCTGAAGGTATGTGCAGGTTTTACCGTTGAAAAGAAATTTTTAATTTGTTATAATCATAGTGTTAGTTTGCAAGTTAATGTTAGTCTGAAAAACATATCACTGTAAAAAAAAGTTTGTGTTGGTAGTCGATCTAATTAGATAAAACATCTGCACCCATCAACCAGTCGAAGGATATTGGTCTCGATTTTCTGGTTAACGACTTGCCCGTGGATATTTCCAGTCAACCAGCTAAATCGTTGGTATTTCTGACTCTTCCCTTGTAATTATCTTTGTCAGGAACCTTAAAATCGTCGAAGATGTTCTAACATTTCTAACCTAACAACCATCTTCTAATCAGTAAATACATTCTTATAACCATAAATAAAGACCGTGATAGATCCAACAATAAGAGACGCTAGTAATATTTTCTTTACAATTTATATGATTAATTTATCGCCAAGAAATATTGTTTAATTTGGCTAGCTACGGAAGAAAAGATTGAGCAGTCAAGAAGCTTTATAAATGTAAAAGTAACTCTCTTATTGATAGGTTCCATGAGGATTATTGAGTTCCAAAAGCGCCATGGTCGAAAGGACTTCATGAGATTTCCTATGTTTCCAGGGAGTTGCCTTATTCTTGAAGGAAAAACGGCCAAAGAATGGACTTGGCAGGTAATTGTTTTCTTCGAACTTATGATGAATCCTTGGCTACGGGGCTTTTCATCTGGGAAACTTTTTTCCCTATGCATAAAGCCACTGGTTCACACAGCATTTTTCCTTCTTCTTCTTGTGCAAATTCTTCACGTCAAATTGTGGTTTTGCACAGTTTAAATGCGTGAAGAATTGAGTGAGTTGAGAAATGAAGTGTGTGGAGAGTGTAGGTTTGATGAGAGATGACTGGTGAATGTTATGAGTAACAAATGTTTTGCAGGCGGTAAAAATTAGGACGATTTGATTTCTCAGGTTGGCAACGGAGCACAGAAGTAGATTTTTGTAAGTGAATTTTCTTTTTTTGCTTTGTATTACCATGCCCCTAGAGCTTTTAGTGCAATGAAACTTACTTACTATACAAAAATGGATGCCGTTTTTTTTGTTCTCGGAAAGACTAAAAGAACTGCGTTTATCAGTTGACAAAGCTATAAGAAACAGCTTATTGCATTAAGATAAGTTAGGTGGGAGTTTCAAATGACATAACAGGATGTTTTCCCATGCTTAAAATCACTTTCTGCGACTTCCGATTTTTGATTAGCGTGTACGCTAATGAATTTGTCGAAGCACAAAAGTTATTTAATGACTTAGTTTAAAATTCTTCAACACAGCCGTTGAACCGCAATAAAACATGGATTACTTGTGTGCTCAACTGCCACTGTGCCTTTTTAAATATCCTACACTAATACCCATAGCCAGGAGCGTCCCGAGGTTCATTTCATTGGGGGGGGGATCTTCGTAAATTTTACCGAATCGCTACCTGATTTATGCCGAAATATCGCTTTCGGCGAAAATTTTACCGAATGCCAAAAAATCGGGGGGGGGGGGGGCTTGCGCCAACCCCCCCCTCGGGACGCCCCTGCCCATAGCCATAACTGAACACAGGAGGCAAAAACTAGCTTACATAATATGTCTAACTTAAAACAAGTGGGAATTGCCGGGAATCACAAAAGATTACAGTACGTCCCAGTTATTAGTTCAAATATGAAAACTTGGTTAATACATCTTCTTCTTTTTCTGAAACCACACTACTCTTTTCTCATAGCGACTGCTACAATATCTCTTAGCAGTGTTGTCAACTCACGACAATTTGTCTTTTGGGACTCGATAATACCAAGCTGTTTCCCCAACTTTGGATTCAAAGAAGAAGCAACTTGAGTTGCTTGGAGTTTTCATCAAGAACTAATTTCCTTCACTTCTAATTTATCTTGGTTTACTTAAACCAAATATTTTTTCAGTAATCTCAGTTATCTTGTTTCTGTCATTTTCTTTTCTTTGATGTTATGACAAATAAAAACACATAGATCTAAACAAAATAAAAATTCCCGTAAAGCATGATTCACGTTTCCGGTCTTTAGTAGGGACTGTAGGCCTTAACCCTACTCTTTTTTGTGTTAGTTTCTATTCGTTTTAAGTTTGACTTGGTTATTTACTGTAGTTTCTGTTCGTTTTGGGTTACATTTATTTATTGATATTGCTTTATTGTCGTTTTACGTTTGAATTATTTGTTGACTTTATTTCTGCTCGTCTTTGGTTTGATACAGCTCTTTATTTTTCTTTGAAAACTTCTTTCGTGTTTTTTTAATTAATTCATCGTTACATAATTAAGGTTTAGCCCTTATGCGAGTTCCATATTAACTTGTAGACTATTTCATAACCAACTGCTGTATTGTTTATGCCGTACTAGTATATTATTAAAATCTGTCACCACTGTTATGTTCTTTCCCTATGCCAAATTGGTTTAAGCCAATTTGATCCCAAGATCTTATCTCATCGCTCCTTTCGACGTATCTAGAACTTGTCGGTGTCTCCATCGACATACTGTCTCCATCGGCTGGTCCCACACGGGGTATATATAACTATGACTGATACCTTGCGCTTTTTCATTATAGATTATACAACTAGAATAAGAAGCTTCTTTACTCATAATGAGTCATACTTCGTGTCTTATTATCCCATTCATCCTACCTCAATTCCTACCATTTTGGTTTAATGTTTCCTAACCCTGGATGGCATATCAAAAATAATAACAAGTCCTGTTCTTAATGTCTTAATTTGTGAATCCCTGTTTTTTCTGGTCATAGAGCCTTACGAGGGAGACTAATTTGAAGGTTTTTTTTTTTTTTTTTTTTTTTTTTTTTTTTTTTTTTTTTTTTTTTTTTGCTGCATGTAAAATACTGTAGATTTTGCTAAATAGTTGTATATTTTCTGTTTTTTGCAATAAATTCAATTCAAATAGAAATTCAATTCAGTTCATGTCTACTCTAGTTGGCAATTTTTATGTCAACTAGTATTAGCTGATCATAATGGAGAATAATTAGTTAATTACAATAAATAATCATTTAATAACTTCATTATAAATAATTAAATAATCACTGTTGCCAAACCTGGTTGTACCGCTGCCACATCTGGAAAAAAGTGAAGGAAATAGAAGTAATTCCCAATTTAGCTTTCTCTTTTGAAAAATGTAGGTTTATTGTTTGAACCTTCGAATTTGAGGTACGTAAGGGAAGTAAAGGATGCGGGGGGGGGGAGGGGTGTTTCACTAGCCAATTGTCTAAAATTGTTCTCATAATAATAAAATATTATTAATTACATCAAACATGATGCCAAGTAGGTTTTTTTCCAACTATTAAAACGGAGGCATGGAGTGATTCAATTGAACATATTATGTCTCATGGTTCTACTAAGCATAATCTTGGAGAAGGACTTTTTTTTAAAGATGATAGATAGATATATTTAATGCTCTAAAGCCACAACGCCCATGGCTACAAAAAAATAACAAACAATAAACAACTTACACACATACATTATTTTCAGCACTCGCCCCCCCCCCTTAAAAATATATCTCTTTGTGTCATTCCAAATTTTGTATATTTTTCAATCTTTCTTGCTGTCCCATAGTATTTTGATCCCATTATTGAAACCAACCACCCACTTATCCCCACATTACCAAAAAATAAATATTTAAAATATAAAGTACAAAAAATATACTAAATGACGAAAAACTTCAATGACGAGATTGAAGAGTTTTTTTCTGCGACTTTAAGGTTTTTTGGTTTGTTTTTTGTCCTGTGGTGGGGTATTTTCTACTACATTAGCCTATATATATATATATATATATATATATATATATATATATATATATATATATATATATATATATATGTATATATATATTAAACATGAATATATATAAAAAAAACACGTATACATATATATGTATATATAAAAAAACACGCATACATATATATGTATATATATATATATATATATATATATATATATATATATATATATATATATATATATATATATATATATATATATATATATATATTGTTCTCGCATTTTCATAAGCGTCGGGCCCAGCTTAAACATAAGAATTGCGCTTCACTGTCTTTCTAAGAGAACTTGGAACCCCAGAACCCCCTCACCTTTCAGCTGGTTTTACCTCTTTTACTTGTCACTTTAAAAACAAGAAAATAAAAGAACATAATTCTAACCTTCTTCATTCTTCTGGCAAGACATAAATCACAAAGTTGCTATTTTTAGTGAAAGAGTAAAGTATGTTTTTCATTCTTATGCTCTCAATGTCTGATCCAATTGAGAGGATGAGATTTATGCTCTTCGATCAAACGTACGTTGGAAAAGCTATGTAATGGGTGTAATAAATCACACTTTGCTTTAAGCACCTCAGTAATTTTACAAGAGCATGTTGATTTAGGATAGAGCCTAAGCTAAGTTGCATGTTTACGTTCGGGTACTTAAAGTTTATGCTTCGAATTATGAGGAGAAAACAAAAAAGGATCCATGGTGCTATACTAAAATATGATTTAAGGTTTTGCTTATTATTTTTTTTTTTTTATTATTTGAGAATTGTTCATTTTTAGGCCATTATTGTCGTTATTTGTTATTTGTTATTATTTATTTAATTATTGGTCATTTTTTATTTCATTATTGATCGTTATTTATTTATTGGTCAATATTTTCTACATTATTATTTCATTAGTGATCAATATTTATTTTATTATTGGTCTTATTTTCGACGTAATACCTCAAATTAGGTATTTTTTTTTTCCAAGACCAAACTGCTTTTCTATGACGAACAAATAAACGTTCAAATGCGGATAAGTCAATTTATTAGACAGTGAACACATACAAAAGTCTGGATATTTCGACCACGTTACAGCGATCGTCATCAACAGATATAATAAAGCATTAAAATTAAAACTAGCATATTTATATAGAACAAAACAATTAATTACGGTTCATTCACTATGTTTGTCTGAGAGAGTTCAATTCAAAACAGATACAAAAGTCTGGATGTTTTGACCACATATACAGCGATCGTCATCAGCAGATATACTTTAAGCATTAAACTTAAAACTAACATATTTATACAGAATAAAATAATTACTTCCGGTTCATTCACTAGATTTAACTGAGAGAGTTATTATTTTATTCTGTATAAGTATGTTAGTTTTAATTTTAATGCTTTATAATATCTGCTGATGACGATCGTTGTGTGTGTGGTCGAAATATACAGACTTTTGTATCTGTCTTCACAGTCTAATAAATGGACTGGTCCCCATTTGAACGTTTATATGTTCATTATTGGTCACTATTCATTTCATAATTAATTCATTATTGTTTATTATTTGTTTTTATTTGTTTCATTATTGGTCGTTATTTATTTCATTATTGGTCATTATTTATTTCATAATTATTTCATTGTTGGTCATTATTTATTTCATTATTGGTTATTATATATTTCATTATTGTTTATTATTTATTTCATTATTGGTCTTTATTTATTTATTGTTTCAAGAACAGGTCATTTTAGGCACTGGTCCGACTGACCGCTTATCGTGTTAGCCTGTGCAAAAAACGTAATTCCATCCCAATTTTATGACTTTCAAGATCAAGATGGCTAGGCCGGGAAGGTGCCAGGACATCGACACGTCAAGACACTACCGTCAGGAAATCGACAAAATCCGTCATAACATCGACAAAACGTCCGTCAGAACATCGAAACGTCAGGACATCGACAGTCATAACATCGACACCTCAGTACATCGACACGTCATAACATCAACATTTTTTTCATTACGAAAATCCGTCAGAACCAATAACCATCAGAACGTCGACAGTCATAACGTCGACAAGTCAGAACCACGAACCGTCAGAACGTTGACAGTCATAACATCGACAGGTCATAACAACTAATTTTTTTTTAGATGTTATGACGTGTCGATGTTATCACTGTCGACGTTCTGATGAGTAGCTATTGTGACTGTCGATGAACTGACGTGTCGATGTTATGACTGTCGACGCTCTGACGGGAAGCGATTGTGACTGTCGATGAACCGACGTGTTGATGTTATGACTGTCTATGTCCTGACGTTTCGATGTTCTGACGGATTTTCCTTGTCGACAAAATGACGTTTAGTGCATGTGACGGATAGATGAAATGGTAGCATCCCGGCTAGGCCAGTAGCGGTTTTAGGCCTTATAATCTGGGGGGAGGGCAAGGTTTACCCTAGGGGTGTAAAAATACAAAATTAAATAAATTTAAAGCCAGATGTCAGAAAAACTGAGGGTAGCGGCCCCCCTTACCCAGGCGTAGAATCACCACTGGCCTAGGCGACATTTTACAGATTAATCCTTCTGGAGCCAAAGAAAATCAGTCAGTCCCTTAATGGGATGGAAAAACATCATAATGCAGGATTCAAGGAAAATTGCAACTCATGGGAGGGGTAAAGGGTGAAATTTGTAATAGATTAGGATAGAGGGGGAGCGTATGCTACTGTGCTAGCCTCAAGCAGCTCGGTGCTGCAATGAATTGTTAGAATTAGTTACAATAGTAGTATTTGAGATTTATATATGTTTCAATTCATGAGCAGTAAATAGAAGGTAATGTACAGTTGTCCTTAAAACATAATTTGGGCTTCATCTACTTAAGGTGTTTGGTTGGGGTTAAGGTTTATTTATGCTTCGAATTATAAGGAGGAAAAAAACTTATTTCCAATAAAATCTTATTTCCAATAAAAGGAGGAAATAAGTAAAAGGATTTAATGCTCGATCGTTCTTAAACATAAGTTGGGGCTGGTTTTCAAGAGTGAAGACCCTTCTATGATTTAAAAAAATGAGATATTATCAGATTAAACGTGGCGGGAGTCTACGTTTTTTGTTTTTTTTTCTCTCTCTCTCGTTTGTTCTCAGTCGTTTACAACACGGTATACACCTTACAACGGTATACAGCTTACAAAGGTATACACATTACAGCATGTTTTGGATGCTAAACATCCAAAACATGCTTTGGATGTTTAACAAACATCGGATTATCGGTCCACTGTTGCGGTGCTGGACCCTGTGTAGCTATTACTAACCCATTGGTTCTCTGTCTGGCTAGTGTTTTCTTCGCTTTTATGTAGGGATCAAAAATTGGAACTATCTTGGTGAAAATATAAAAAATTGGTAGTGTCATTAACGGAATATTTTAAGTTAGTATGATTTTTAGTTCATTTTTTCTAGATATTGGTTAATAGGAGTAGAAGGCTATCTTATACTCGTGACAGGACCACGTGGTCCTGTCAGCATTTTTAATGCTGACGGGGCACCAAATATGGGCATAGAGTCATTAGGGAGAATGATTACGTAATGGGGTCAATGACCTCTTTTTCCAAGATCGATTTATTTGTTGTTTCTATGTGTAATAGCTCGGGGGGCGAAGGTTGCACATGCGCATTGAATTCTACCGGGAACAATGTTATTGATCTAGGACTCGAAGGGGAAGTTAATTTCCGAGAACTTGATTGCGTAATCGAAGGGGAAGTGAAGTTCCGAGAACTTAATTGCGTAATCGAGGGGGAAATGAACGTCAGAGAAATTGATTGCGTAATCGAAGGGGAAGTTATTGATTCACGAAGAGGAAATTAAGAAACAAACATGGCTTCTTTAATCTGTGATTTACATAATCGCTCGGGGAAATTATTGATTCACGATGGGGGAATTATGAAACAAACATGGCTTCATTGTTGTTTGGCTAACATAACCTGTGAACTTGATTTACATAATCGTCGGGGAAATTGTTGATTCACGAAGAGGGAATTAAGAAACAAACATGGCTTCTTTAATCTGTGATTTACATAATCGCTAGGGTAAATTATTGATTCACGATGGGGGAATTATGAAACAAACATGGCTTCATTGTTGTTTGGTTAGCTTAACCTGAGAAATTGATTTACATAATCGGCGGGGAAATTGTTGATTCACGAAGAGGGAATTAAGAAACATTAAGGCTTCTTTAATCTTTAGGCCTGAGGGATAAACGTTCTTTAGGACAGAGAGAAAAATTAATATTCTATTTTTAAATAGGGCTTCATTGATCTTTAGTGTCAGGAATCATAAATGACATCACTTGTTATCTTGGAATTATGCGGGAGTCTAAAGAGATAGAAATTCTATTTTTAAATACGGCTTCACGGAGCTTTAAGTCGGAGAGATAAATTGATATTCTAACGAAACCATAATAGTTTAGCTAGGAAAATTTATGAGATGAAGAGATTAACGTAGGGAAGGGTTTCCTAGAAATTTGAAATGTGAAAGTACTGAGATGCCAAACAAAAGGAACACGCTGAAATTACGTTTAGGGATTATTTGGGCGAAACGGTTTTAGACAGCTTATGGAATTATTTCGGCGAAACCGTTAGAGACATTTTGAAAGAAGATTTTAGGAAAGATTATAGAAGAGAATTTGAGGGTGAAACTCTGTGGTCGTTATAATACACAAGTTCCATTTGAACAG